>NW_027040444.1:186807-236807 GCF_034236695.1 Oncorhynchus nerka
AATATAACATGTATAGGCTATCCCCTCAGTCCCAGGTCTCCAGAACCCCCTACAGTAATATAACATGTATAGGCTATCCCCAGTCAGTCCCAGGTCCAGGAACCCCCTACAGTAATATAACATGTATAGGCTATCCCCTCAGTCCCAGGTCTCCCCCCTACAGTAATATAACATGTATAGGCTATCCCCTCAGTCCCAGGTCTCCCCCTACAGTAATATAACATGTATAGGCTATCCCCTCAGTCCCAGGTCTCCAGAACCCCTACAGTAATATAACATGTATAGGCTATCCCCTCAGTCCCAGGTCTCCAGAACCCCCTACAGTAATATAACATGTATAGGCTATCCCCTCAGTCCCAGGTCTCCAGAACCCCCTACAGTAATATAACATGTATAGGCTATCCCCTCAGTCCCAGGTCTCCCCCTACAGTAATATAACATGTATAGGCTATCCCCTCAGTCCCAGGTCTCCAGAACCCCCTACAGTAATATAACATGTATAGGCTATCCCCTCAGTCCCAGGTCTCCCCCCTACAGTAATATAACATGTATAGGCTATCCCCTCAGTCCCAGGTCTCCCCTCAGTCCCAGGTCTCCCCTACAGTAATATAACATGTATAGGCTATCCCCTCAGTCCCAGGTCTCCAGAACCCCTACAGTAATATAACATGTATAGGCTATCCCCTCAGTCCCAGGTCTCCCCCCTACAGTAATATAACATGTATAGGCTATCCCCTCAGTCCCAGGTCTCCAGGACCCCTACAGCAATATAACATGTATAGGCTATCCCCTCAGTCCCAGGTCTCCCCCTACAGTAATATAACATGTATAGGCTATCCCCTCAGTCCCAGGTCTCCCCCCCCTACAGTAATATAACATGTATAGGCTATCCCCTCAGTCCCAGGTCTCCAGAACCCCCTACAGTAATATAACATGTATAGGCTATCCCCTCAGTCCCAGGTCTCCAGAACCCCCTACAGTAATATAACATGTATAGGCTATCCCATGTATAGGCTATCCCTCAGTCCCAGGTCTCTATCCCCTCAGTCCCCTACAGTAATATAACATGTATAGGCTATCCCCTCAGTCCCAGGTCTCAGAACCCCTACAGTAATATAACATGTATAGGCTATCCCCTCAGTCCCAGGTCTCCCCTACAGTAATATAACATGTATAGGCTATCCCCTCAGTCCCAGGTCTCCCCCTACAGTAATATAACATGTATAGGCTATCCCCTCAGTCCCAGGTCTAGGCTATCCCCTCACAGTACAGTAATATAACATGTATAGGCTATCCCCTCAGTCCCAGGTCTCCAGAACCCCCTACAGTAATATAACATGTAATATAACATACAGTAATATAACATGTATAGGCTATCCCCTCAGTCCCAGGTCTCCAGAACCCCCTACAGTAATATAACATGTATAGGCTATCCCCTCAGTCCCAGGTCTCTCAGTAATATAACAGAATCCCCTACAGTAATATAACATGTATAGGCTATCCCCTCAGTCCCAGGTCTCCCCTCAGTAACATGTATAGGCTATCCCCTCAGTCCCAGGTCTCCAGAACCCCTACAGTAATATAACATGTATAGGCTATCCCCTCAGTCCCAGGTCTCCAGAACCCCTACAGTAATATAACATGTATAGGCTATCCCCTCAGTCCCAGGTCTCCAGAACCCCTACAGTAATATAACATGTATAGGCTATCCCCTCAGTCCCAGGTCTCCAGAACCCCTACAGTAATATAACATGTATAGGCTATCCCCTCAGTCCCAGGTCCCCCTACAGCAATATAACATGTATAGGCTATCCCCTCAGTCCCAGGTCTCCCCCCTACAGTAATATAACATGTATAGGCTATCCCCTCAGTCCCAGGTCTCCAGAACCCCCTACAGTAATATAACATGTATAGGCTATCCCCTCAGTCCCAGGTCTCTCAATATAACATGTATAGGCTATCCCCTACAGTAATATAACATGTATAGGCTATCCCCTCAGTCCCAGGTCTCCAGAACCCCTACAGTAATATAACATGTATAGGCTATCCCCTCAGTCCCAGGTCTCCCCCTACAGTAATATAACATGTATAGGCTATCCCCTCAGTCCCAGGTCTCCCCTACAGTAATATAACATGTATAGGCTATCCCTCAGTCCCCTCAGTCCCAGGTCCCTCAGTCCCAGGTCTCCAGAACCCCTACAGTAATATAACATGTATAGGCTATCCCCTCAGTCCCAGGTCTCCCCTACAGTAATATAACATGTATAGGCTATCCCCTCAGTCCCAGGTCTCCCCCCCTACAGTAATATAACATGTATAGGCTATCCCCTCAGTCCCAGGTCTCCAGTCCCAACCCCTACAGTAATATAACATGTATAGGCTATCCCCTCAGTCCCAGGTCTCCAGGAAGTCCCCCTACAGTAATATAACATGTATAGGCTATCCCCTCAGTCCCAGGTCTCCCCTACAGTAATATAACATGTATAGGCTATCCCCTCAGTCCCAGGTCTCCAGAACCCCCTACAGTAATATAACATGTATAGGCTATCCCCTCAGTCCCAGGTCTCCAGAACCCCTACAGTAATATAACATGTATAGGCTATCCCCTCAGTCCCAGGTCTCCCCCCTACAGTAATATAACATTATAGGCTATCCCCTCAGTCCCAGGTCTCCAGAACCCCTACAGTAATATAACATGTATAGGCTATCCCCTCAGTCCCAGGTCTCCCCCTACAGTAATATAACATGTATAGGCTATCCCCTCAGTCCCAGGTCTCCCCCTACAGTAATATAACATGTATAGGCTATCCCCTCAGTCCCAGGTCTCCCCCTACAGTAATATAACATGTATAGGCTATCCCCTCAGTCCCAGGTCTCCCCTACAGTAATATAACATGTATAGGCTATTCCCTCAGTCCCAGGTCTCCCCCTACAGTAATATAACATGTATAGGCTATCCCCTCAGTCCCAGGTCTCCAGACACCCCTACAGTAATATAACATGTATAGGCTATCCCCTCAGTCCCAGGTCTCCCCCCCTACAGTAATATAACATGTATAGGCTATCCCCTCAGTCCCAGGTCTCCAGAACCCCTACAGTAATATAACATGTATAGGCTATCCCCTCAGTCCCAGGTCTCCCCTACAGTAATATAACATGTATAGGCTATCCCCTCAGTCCCAGGTCTCCCCCTACAGTAATATAACATGTATAGGCTATCCCCTCAGTCCCAGGTCTCCCCCCTACAGTAATATAACATGTATAGGCTATCCCCTCAGTCCCAGGTCTCCAGAACCCCCTACAGTAATATAACATGTATAGGCTATCCCCTCAGTCCCAGGTCTCCAGAACCCCTACAGTAATATAACATGTATAGGCTATCCCCTCAGTCCCAGGTCTCCAGAACCCCTACAGTAATATAACATGTATAGGCTATCCCCTCAGTCCCAGGTCTCCCCTACAGTAATATAACATGTATAGGCTATCCCCTCAGTCCCAGGTCCAGAACCCCCTACAGTAATATAACATGTATAGGCTATCCCCTCAGTCCCAGGTCTCCCCCTACAGTAATATAACATGTATAGGCTATCCCCTCAGTCCCAGGTCTCCCCCTACAGTAATATAACATGTATAGGCTATCCCCTCAGTCCCAGGTCTCCAGAACCCCTACAGTAATATAACATGTATAGGCTATCCCCTCAGTCCCAGGTCTCCCCCCTACAGTAATATAACATGTATAGGCTATCCCCTCAGTCCCAGGTCTCCCCCCTACAGTAATATAACATGTATAGGCTATCCCCTCAGTCCCAGGTCTCCCCCTACAGTAATATAACATGTATAGGCTATCCCCTCAGTCCCAGGTCTCCCCCTACAGTAATATAACATGTATAGGCTATCCCCAGTCAGTCCCAGGTCTAACATGTATAGGCCCCTACAGTAATATAACATGTATAGGCTATCCCCTCAGTCCCAGGTCTCCAGAACCCCCTACAGTAATATAACATGTATAGGCTATCCCCTCAGTCCCAGGTCTCCCCCTACAGTAATATAACATGTATAGGCTATCCCCTCAGTCCCAGGTCTCCCCTACAGTAATATAACATGTATAGGCTATCCCCTCAGTCCCAGGTCTCCCCTACAGTAATATAACATGTATAGGCTATCCCCTCAGTCCCAGGTCTCCAGAACCCCCTACAGTAATATAACATGTATAGGCTATCCCCTCAGTCCCAGGTCTCAGAACCCCTACAGTAATATAACATGTATAGGCTATCCCCTCAGTCCCAGGTCCAGAACCCCTACAGTAATATAACATGTATAGGCTATCCCCTCAGTCCCAGGTCTCCCCTACAGTAATATAACATGTATAGGCTATCCCCTCAGTCCCAGGTCTCCAGAACCCCTACAGTAATATAACATGTATAGGCTATCCCCTCAGTCCCAGGTCTCCAGAACCCCCTACAGTAATATAACATGTATAGGCTATCCCCTCAGTCCCAGGTCTCCAGAACCCCCTACAGTAATATAACATGTATAGGCTATCCCCTCAGTCCCAGGTCTACAGTAATATAACATGTATAGGCTATCCCCTCAGTCCCAGGTCTCCAGAACCCCTACAGTAATATAACATGTATAGGCTATCCCCTCAGTCCCAGGTCTCCCCCTACAGTAATATAACATGTATAGGCTATCCCCTCAGTCCCAGGTCTCCCCCTTACAGCAATATAACATGTGAAGGCTATCCCCTCAGTCCCAGGTCTCCCCCCTACAGTAATATAACATGTATAGGCTATCCCCTCAGTCCCAGGTCTCCCCCTACAGTAATATAACATGTATAGGCTATCCCCTCAGTCCCAGGTCTCCAGAACCCCCTACAGCAATATAACATGTATAGGCAGTAATATATCCCCTCAGTCCCAGGTCTCCAGAACCCCCTACAGTAATATAACATGTATAGGCTATCCCCTCAGTCCCAGGTCTCCAGAACCCCCTACAGTAATATAACATGTATAGGCTATCCCCTCAGTCCCAGGTCTCCAGAACCCCTACAGTAATATAACATGTATAGGCTATCCCCTCAGTCCCAGGTCTCCCCCTACAGTAATATAACATGTATAGGCTATCCCCTCAGTCCCAGGTCTCCCCCTACAGTAATATAACATGTATAGGCTATCCCCTCAGTCCCAGGTCTCCCCCTACAGTAATATAACATGTATAGGCTATCCCCTCAGTCCCAGGTCTCCCCCCTACAGTAATATAACATGTATAGGCTATCCCCTCAGTCCCAGGTCTCCCCCCTACAGTAATATAACATGTATAGGCTATCCCCTCAGTCCCAGGTCTCCCCCTACAGTAATATAACATGTATAGGCTATCCCCTCAGTCCCAGGTCTCCAGAACCCCTACAGTAATATAACATGTATAGGCTATCCCCTCAGTCCCAGGTCTCCAGAACCCCTACAGTAATATAACATGTATAGGCTATCCCCTCAGTCCCAGGTCTCAGAACCCCTACAGTAATATAACATGTATAGGCTATCCCCTCAGTCCCAGGTCTCCAGAACCCCTACAGTAATATAACATGTATAGGCTATCCCTCAGTCCCAGGTCTCCCCCTACAGTAATATAACATGTATAGGCTATCCCCTCAGTCCCAGGTCTCCCCCCTACAGTAATATAACATGTATAGGCTATCCCCCCCTCAGTCCCAGGTCTAACCCCCTACAGCAATATAACATGTATAGGCTATCCCCTCAGTCCCAGGTCTCCCCCCTACAGTAATATAACATGTATAGGCTATCCCCTCAGTCCCAGGTCTCCCCCTACAGTAATATAACATGTATAGGCTATCCCCTCAGTCCCAGGTCTCCCCCTACAGTAATATAACATGTATAGGCTATCCCCTCAGTCCCAGGTCTACAGCCCCCTACAGTAATATAACATGTATAGGCTATCCCCTCAGTCCCAGGTCTCCCCTCAGTCCCAGGCAGTAATATAACATGTATAGGCTATCCCCTCAGTCCCAGGTCTCCAGAACCCCTACAGTAATATAACATGTATAGGCTATCCCCTCAGTCCCAGGTCTCCAGAACCCCCTACAGTAATATAACATGTATAGGCTATCCCCTCAGTCCCAGGTCTCCAGAACCCCCTACAGTAATATAACATGTATAGGCTATCCCCTCAGTCCCAGGTCTCCCCCTACAGTAATATAACATGTATAGGCTATCCCCTCAGTCCCAGGTCTCCCCCCCTACAGCAATATAACATGTATAGGCTATCCCCTCAGTCCCAGGTCTCCCAGGTCTCCCCCCTACAGTAATATAACATGTATAGGCTATCCCCTCAGTCCCAGGTCTCCAGAACCCCTACAGCAATATAACATGTATAGGCTATCCCCTCAGTCCCAGGTCTCCCCTACAGTAATATAACATGTATAGGCTATCCCCTCAGTCCCAGGTCTCCAGGATCCCCTCAGTCCCCTACAGTAATATAACATGTATAGGCTATCCCCTCAGTCCCAGGTCTCCCCCTACAGTAATATAACATGTATAGGCTATCCCCTCAGTCCCAGGTCTCCCCCTACAGTAATATAACATGTATAGGCTATCCCCTCAGTCCCAGGTCTCCCCCTACAGTAATATAACATGTATAGGCTATCCCCTCAGTCCCAGGTCTCCAGAACCCCTACAGTAATATAACATGTATAGGCTATCCCCTCAGTCCCAGGTCTCCAGAACCCCTACAGTAATATAACATGTATAGGCTATCCCCTCAGTCCCAGGTCTCCAGAATCCCCCTACAGTAATATAACATGTATAGGCTATCCCCTCAGTCCCAGGTCTCCCCCTACAGCAATATAACATGTATAGGCTATCCCCTCAGTCCCAGGTCTCCCCCTACAGTAATATAACATGTATAGGCTATCCCCTCAGTCCCAGGTCTCCCCCAGTCCCAGACCCCCTACAGTAATATAACATGTATAGGCTATCCCCTCAGTCCCAGGTCAGTAATATAACATGTATAGGCTATCCCCCTACAGTAATATAACATGTATAGGCTATCCCCTCAGTCCCAGGTCTCCCCCTACAGTAATATAACATGTATAGGCTATCCCCTCAGTCCCAGGTCTCCAGAACCCCTACAGTAATATAACATGTATAGGCTATCCCCTCAGTCCCAGGTCTACAGTAATATAACATGTATAGGCTATCCCCTACAGTAATATAACATGTATAGGCTATCCCCTCAGTCCCAGGTCTCCCCCTACAGTAATATAACATGTATAGGCTATCCCCTCAGTCCCAGGTCTCCCCCTACAGTAATATAACATGTATAGGCTATCCCCTCAGTCCCAGGTCTCCCCCCTACAGTCCAGGTCTCCCCCTACAGTAATATAACATGTATAGGCTATCCCCTCAGTCCCAGGTCTCCCCTACAGTAATATAACATGTATAGGCTATCCCCTCAGTCCCAGGTCTCCCCCCTACAGTAATATAACATGTATAGGCTATCCCCTCAGTCCCAGGTCTCCAGAACCCCTACAGCAATATAACATGTATAGGCTATCCCCTCAGTCCCAGGTCTACAGTAATATAACATGTATAGGCTATCCCCTCAGTCCCACCCCTACAGTAATATAACATGTATAGGCTATCCCCTCAGTCCCAGGTCTCCCCTACAGTAATATAACATGTATAGGCTATCCCCTCAGTCCCAGGTCTCCCCTACAGTAATATAACATGTATAGGCTATCCCTCAGTCCCAGGTCTCCCCCTACAGTAATATAACATGTATAGGCTATCCCCTCAGTCCCAGGTCTCCCCCAGAACCCCTACAGTAATATAACATGTATAGGCTATCCCCTCAGTCCCAGGTCTCCAGAACCCCCCTACAGTAATATAACATGTATAGGCTATCCCCTCAGTCCCAGGTCTCCCCTACAGTAATATAACAGTAATATAACATGTATAGGCTATCCCCTCAGTCCCAGGTCTCCAGAACCCCTCACAGTAATATAACATGTATAGGCTATCCCCTCAGTCCCAGGTCTCCAGAACCCCTACAGTAATATAACATGTATAGGCTATCCCCTCAGTCCCAGGTCTCCCCCCTACAGTCCCAGGTCTACAGCAATATAACATGTATAGGCTATCCCCTCAGTCCCAGGTCTCCCCCCTACAGTAATATAACATGTATAGGCTATCCCCTCAGTCCCAGGTCTCTACAGTAATATAACAGATCCCCTCAGTCCCCTACAGTAATATAACATGTATAGGCTATCCCCTCAGTCCCAGGTCTCCAGAACCCCCTACAGTAATATAACATGTATAGGCTATCCCCTCAGTCCCAGGTCTCCCCTACAGTAATATAACATGTATAGGCTATCCCCTCAGTCCCAGGTCTCCCCCTACAGTAATATAACATGTATAGGCTATCCCCTCAGTCCCAGGTCTCCCCCTACAGTAATATAACATGTATAGGCTATCCCCTCAGTCCCAGGTCTCCCCCTACAGTAATATAACATGTATAGGCTATCCCCTCAGTCCCAGGTCTCCAGAACCCCTACAGCAATATAACATGTATAGGCTATCCCCTCAGTCCCAGGTCTCCAGAACCCCTACAGTAATATAACATGTATAGGCTATCCCCTCAGTCCCAGGTCTCCCCCTACAGTAATATAACATGTATAGGCTATCCCCTCAGTCCCAGGTCTCCCCCTACAGTAATATATAACATGTATAGGCTATCCCCTCAGTCCCAGGTCTCAGTCCCCCTACAGTAATATAACATGTATAGGCTATCCCCTCAGTCCCAGGTCTCCCCTACAGTAATATAACATGTATAGGCTATCCCCTCAGTCCCAGGTCTCCAGAACCCCCTACAGTAATATAACATGTATAGGCTATCCCCTCAGTCCCAGGTCTCCAGAACCCCCTACAGTAATATAACATGTATAGGCTATCCCCTCAGTCCCAGGTCTCCAGAACCCCTACAGTAATATAACATGTATAGGCTATCCCCTCAGTCCCAGGTCTCCCCCCTACAGTAATATAACATGTATAGGCTATCCCCTCAGTCCCAGGTCTCCAGAACCCCCTACAGTAATATAACATGTATAGGCTATCCCCTCAGTCCCAGGTCTCCAGAACCCCTACAGTAATATAACATGTATAGGCTATCCCCTCAGTCCCAGGTCTCCCCCTACAGTAATATAACATGTATAGGCTATCCCCTCAGTCCCAGGTCTCCCCCTACAGTAATATAACATGTATAGGCTATCCCCTCAGTCCCAGGTCTCCCCTACAGTAATATAACATGTATAGGCTATCCCCTCAGTCCCAGGTCTCCAGAACCCCCTACAGTAATATAACATGTATAGGCTATCCCCTCAGTCCCAGGTCTCCCCCTACAGTAATATAACATGTATAGGCTATCCCCTCAGTCCCAGGTCTCCAGAACCCCTACAGTAATATAACATGTATAGGCTATCCCTCAGTCCCAGGTCTCCAGAACCCCTACAGTAATATAACATGTATAGGCTATCCCCTCAGTCCCAGGTCTCAGTAATATAACAGGACCCCCTACAGTAATATAACATGTATAGGCTATCCCCTCAGTCCCAGGTCTCCCCCTACAGTAATATAACATGTATAGGCTATCCCCTCAGTCCCAGGTCTCCAGAACCCCTACAGTAATATAACATGTATAGGCTATCCCCTCAGTCCCAGGTCTCCCCCCTACAGTAATATAACATGTATAGGCTATCCCCTAACAGTCCCAGGTCTCCCCCTACAGTAATATAACATGTATAGGCTATCCCCTCAGTCCCAGGTCTCCAGAACCCCTACAGTAATATAACATGTATAGGCTATCCCCTCAGTCCCAGGTCTCCCCCAGAACCCCTACAGTAATATAACATGTATAGGCTATCCCCTCAGTCCCAGGTCTCCAGAACCCCTACAGTAATATAACATGTATAGGCTATCCCCTCAGTCCCAGGTCTCCCCCCTACAGTAATATAACATGTATAGGCTATCCCCAGTCAGTCCCAGGTCTCCCCCTACAGTAATATAACATGTATAGGCTATCCCCTCAGTCCCAGGTCCCCCCTACAGTAATATAACATGTATAGGCTATCCCCTCAGTCCCAGGTCTCCCCCCTACACAGTAATATAACATGTATAGGCTATCCCCTCAGTCCCAGGTCTCCCCCTACAGTAATATAACATGTATAGGCTATCCCCTCAGTCCCAGGTCAGTCCCAGAACCCCTACAGTAATATAACATGTATAGGCTATCCCCTCAGTCCCAGGTCTCCCCCTACAGTAATATAACATGTATAGGCTATCCCCTCAGTCCCAGGTCTCCCCCTACAGTAATATAACATGTATAGGCTATCCCCTCAGTCCCAGGTCTCCAGAACCCCTACAGTAATATAACATGTATAGGCTATCCCCTCAGTCCCAGGTCTCCCCCCCCTACAGTAATATAACATGTATAGGCTATCCCCTCAGTCCCAGGTCTCCAGAACCCCTACAGTAATATAACATGTATAGGCTATCCCCTCAGTCCCAGGTCTCCCCCTACAGTAATATAACATGTATAGGCTATCCCCTCAGTCCCAGGTCTCCCCCTACAGTAATATAACATGTATAGGCTATCCCCTCAGTCCCAGGTCTCCCCCTACAGTAATATAACATGTATAGGCTATCCCCTCAGTCCCAGGTCTCCCCCCCTACAGTAATATAACATGTATAGGCTATCCCCTCAGTCCCAGGTCTCCCCTACAGTAATATAACATGTATAGGCTATCCCCTCAGTCCCAGGTCTAACATGTATAGGATCCCCTCAGTCCCCCTACAGTAATATAACATGTATAGGCTATCCCCTCAGTCCCAGGTCTCCAGAACCCCTACAGTAATATAACATGTATAGGCTATCCCCTCAGTCCCAGGTCCCTACAGTAATATAACAGGCTATCCCCTCAGTCCCCCCCTACAGTAATATAACATGTATAGGCTATCCCCTCAGTCCCAGGTCTCCAGAACCCCCTACAGTAAGAACCCCTACAGTAATATAACATGTATAGGCTATCCCCTCAGTCCCAGGTCTCCAGAACCCCTACAGTAATATAACATGTATAGGCTATCCCCTCAGTCCCAGGTCTCCCAGGTCCCCCTACAGTAATATAACATGTATAGGCTATCCCCTCAGTCCCAGGTCTCCCCTACAGTAATATAACATGTATAGGCTATCCCCTCAGTCCCAGGTCTCCCCCTACAGTAATATAACATGTATAGGCTATCCCCTCAGTCCCAGGTCTCCCCCTACAGTAATATAACATGTATAGGCTATCCCCTCAGTCCCAGGTCTCCAGAACCCCCTACAGTAATATAACATGTATAGGCTATCCCCTCAGTCCCAGGTCTCCCCCTACAGTAATATAACATGTATAGGCTATCCCCTCAGTCCCAGGTCTCCAGGACCCCCTACAGTAATATAACATGTATAGGCTATCCCCTCAGTCCCAGAACCCCTACAGTAATATAACATGTATAGGCTATCCCCTCAGTCCCAGGTCTCCAGAACCCTACAGTAATATAACATGTATAGGCTATCCCTCAGTCCCAGGTCTCCAGGACCCCTACAGTAATATAACATGTATAGGCTATCCCCTCAGTCCCAGGTCTCCCCCTACAGTAATATAACATGTATAGGCTATCCCCTCAGTCCCAGGTCTCCAGAACCCCTACAGTAATATAACATGTATAGGCTATCCCCTCAGTCCCAGGTCTCCCCTACAGTAATATAACATGTATAGGCTATCCCCTCAGTCCCAGGTCTCAGAACCCCTACAGTAATATAACATGTATAGGCTATCCCCTCAGTCCCAGGTCTCCAGAACCCCTACAGTAATATAACATGTATAGGCTATCCCCTCAGTCCCAGGTCTCCAGAACCCCTACAGTAATATAACATGTATAGGCTATCCCCTCAGTCCCAGGTCTCCCCCTACAGTAATATAACATGTATAGGCTATCCCCTCAGTCCCAGGTCTCCCCCTACAGCAATATAACATGTATAGGCTATCCCCTCAGTCCCAGGTCTCCCCCCTACAGTAATATAACATGTATAGGCTATCCCCTCAGTCCCAGGTCTCCAGAACCCCTACAGTAATATAACATGTATAGGCTATCCCCTCAGTCCCAGGTCTCCCAGGAACCCCTACAGTAATATAACATGTATAGGCTATCCCCTCAGTCCCAGGTCTCCCCCTACAGTAATATAACATGTATAGGCTATCCCCTCAGTCCCAGGTCTCCCCCTACAGTAATATAACATGTATAGGCTATCCCCTCAGTCCCAGGTCTCCCCCCTACAGTAATATAACATGTATAGGCTATCCCCTCAGTCCCAGGTCTCCAGAACCCCCTACAGTAATATAACATGTATAGGCTATCCCCTCAGTCCCAGGTCTCCAGAACCCCCTACAGTAATATAACATGTATAGGCTATCCCCTCAGTCCCAGGTCTCCCCCCTACAGTAATATAACATGTATAGGCTATCCCCTCAGTCCCAGTCTCCCCCCTACAGTCTCCAGAACCCCCAAATATAACATGTATAGGCTATCCCCTCAGTCCCAGGTCTCCAGAACCCCTACAGTAATATAACATGTATAGGCTATCCCCTCAGTCCCAGGTCTCCAGAACCCCTACAGTAATATAACATGTATAGGCTATCCCCTCAGTCCCAGGTCTCTCCCCTACAGTAATATAACATGTATAGGCTATCCCCTCAGTCCCAGGTCTCCAGAACCCCTACAGTAATATAACATGTATAGGCTATCCCCTCAGTCCCAGGTCTCCAGAACCCCTACAGTAATATAACATGTATAGGCTATCCCCTCAGTCCCAGGTCTCCCCCCTACAGTAATATAACATGTATAGGCTATCCCCTCAGTCCCAGGTCTCCCCCTACAGTAATATAACATGTATAGGCTATCCCCTCAGTCCCAGGTCTCCCCCCTACAGTAATATAACATGTATAGGCTATCCCCTCAGTCCCAGGTCTCCCCCCTACAGTAATATAACATGTATAGGCTATCCCCTCAGTCCCAGGTCTCCCCCCTACAGCAATATAACATGTATAGGCTATCCCCTCAGTCCCAGGTCTCCCCCTACAGTAATATAACATGTATAGGCTATCCCCTCAGTCCCAGGTCTCCAGAACCCCCTACAGTAATATAACATGTATAGGCTATCCCCTCAGTCCCAGGTCTCCAGAACCCCCTACAGTAATATAACATGTATAGGCTATCCCCTCAGTCCCAGGTCTCCCCCTACAGTAATATAACATGTATAGGCTATCCCCTCAGTCCCAGGTCTCCCCCTACAGTAATATAACATGTATAGGCTATCCCCTCAGTCCCAGGTCTCCAGAACCCCTACAGTAATATAACATGTATAGGCTATCCCCTCAGTCCCAGGTCTCCCCTACAGTAATATAACATGTATAGGCTATCCCCTCAGTCCCAGGTCTCCAGAACCCCTACAGTAATATAACATGTATAGGCTATCCCCTCAGTCCCAGGTCTCCCCCTACAGTAATATAACATGTATAGGCTATCCCCTCAGTCCCAGGTCTCCCCCTACAGTAATATAACATGTATAGGCTATCCCCTCAGTCCCAGGTCTCCCCCTACAGTAATATAACATGTATAGGCTATCCCCTCAGTCCCAGGTCTCCAGAACCCCTACAGTAATATAACATGTATAGGCTATCCCCTCAGTCCCAGGTCTCCAGAACCCCCTACAGTAATATAACATGTATAGGCTATCCCCTCAGTCCCAGGTCTCCCCTACAGTAATATAACATGTATAGGCTATCCCCTCAGTCCCAGGTCTCCCCCTACAGTAATATAACATGTATAGGCTATCCCCTCAGTCCCAGGTCTCCCCCTACAGTAATATAACATGTATAGGCTATCCCCTCAGTCCCAGGTCTCCCCCTACAGTAATATAACATGTATAGGCTATCCCCTCAGTCCCAGGTCTCCAGAACCCCTACAGTAATATAACATGTATAGGCTATCCCCTCAGTCCCAGGTCTCCAGAACCCCTACAGTAATATAACATGTATAGGCTATCCCCTCAGTCCCAGGTCTCCAGAACCCCTACAGTAATATAACATGTATAGGCTATCCCCTCAGTCCCAGGTCTCCCCCTACAGTAATATAACATGTATAGGCTATCCCCTCAGTCCCAGGTCTCCAGAACCCCCTACAGTAATATAACATGTATAGGCTATCCCCTCAGTCCCAGGTCTCCCCCTACAGTAATATAACATGTATAGGCTATCCCCTCAGTCCCAGGTCTCCCCCCTACAGTAATATAACATGTATAGGCTATCCCCTCAGTCCCAGGTCTCCCCCTACAGTAATATAACATGTATAGGCTATCCCCTCAGTCCCAGGTCTCCCCCTACAGTAATATAACATGTATAGGCTATCCCCTCAGTCCCAGGTCTCCCCCTACAGTAATATAACATGTATAGGCTATCCCCTCAGTCCCAGGTCTCCCCCTACAGTAATATAACATGTATAGGCTATCCCCTCAGTCCCAGGTCTCCCCCTACAGTAATATAACATGTATAGGCTATCCCCTCAGTCCCAGGTCTCCAGAACCCCCTACAGTAATATAACATGTATAGGCTATCCCCTCAGTCCCAGGTCTCCAGAACCCCCTACAGTAATATAACATGTATAGGCTATCCCCTCAGTCCCAGGTCTCCAGAACCCCCTACAGCAATATAACATGTATAGGCTATCCCCTCAGTCCCAGGTCTCCAGAACCCCTACAGTAATATAACATGTATAGGCTATCCCCTCAGTCCCAGGTCTCCCCTACAGTAATATAACATGTATAGGCTATCCCCTCAGTCCCAGGTCTCCCCCCTACAGCAATATAACATGTATAGGCTATCCCCTCAGTCCCAGGTCTCCCCCCTACAGTAATATAACATGTATAGGCTATCCCCTCAGTCCCAGGTCTCCAGAACCCCTACAGCAATATAACATGTATAGGCTATCCCCTCAGTCCCAGGTCTCCCCCTACAGTAATATAACATGTATAGGCTATCCCCTCAGTCCCAGGTCTCCAGAACCCCCTACAGTAATATAACATGTATAGGCTATCCCCTCAGTCCCAGGTCTCCCCCTACAGTAATATAACATGTATAGGCTATCCCCTCAGTCCCAGGTCTCCCCCTACAGTAATATAACATGTATAGGCTATCCCCTCAGTCCCAGGTCTCCCCCTTACAGCAATATAACATGTGAAGGCTATCCCCTCAGTCCCAGGTCTCCCCCCTACAGTAATATAACATGTATAGGCTATCCCCTCAGTCCCAGGTCTCCAGGACCCCCTACAGTAATATAACATGTATAGGCTATCCCCTCAGTCCCAGGTCTCCCCTACAGTAATATAACATGTATAGGCTATCCCCTCAGTCCCAGGTCTCAGTAATATAACATGTATAGGCCCCCTACAGCAATATAACATGTATAGGCTATCCCCTCAGTCCCAGGTCTCCCCCCTACAGCAATATAACATGTATAGGCTATCCCCTCAGTCCCAGGTCTCCAGAACCCCTACAGTAATATAACATGTATAGGCTATCCCCTCAGTCCCAGGTCTCCAGTATAGGCCCCTACAGCAATATAACATGTATAGGCTATCCCCTCAGTCCCAGGTCTCTACAGTAATATAACATGTATAGGCTATCCCCTCAGTCCCAGGTCTACAGTAATATAACATGTATAGGCTATCCCCTCAGTCCCAGGTCTCCCCCCTACAGTAATATAACATGTATAGGCTATCCCAGGTCTCCCCCTCAGTCCCAGGCTATCCCCTCAGTCTCCCCTACAGTAATATAACATGTATAGGCTATCCCCTCAGTCCCAGGTCTCCAGAACCCCCTACAGTAATATAACATGTATAGGCTATCCCCTCAGTCCCAGGTCTCCCCCCTACAGTAATATAACATGTATAGGCTATCCCCTCAGTCCCAGGTCTCCAGAACCCCTACAGTAATATAACATGTATAGGCTATCCCCTCAGTCCCAGGTCTCCCCCTACAGTAATATAACATGTATAGGCTATCCCCTCAGTCCCAGGTCTCCAGAACCCCCTACAGCAATATAACATGTATAGGCTATCCCCTCAGTCCCAGGTCTCCCCCTACAGTAATATAACATGTATAGGCTATCCCCTCAGTCCCAGGTCTCCAGAACCCCTACAGTAATATAACATGTATAGGCTATCCCCTCAGTCCCAGGTCTCCCCCCTACAGTAATATAACATGTATAGGCTATCCCCTCAGTCCCAGGTCTCCCCCTACAGTAATATAACATGTATAGGCTATCCCCTCAGTCCCAGGTCTCCAGAACCCCTACAGTAATATAACATGTATAGGCTATCCCCTCAGTCCCAGGTCTCCAGAACCCCCTACAGTAATATAACAGATAGGCTATCCCCTACAGTAATATAACATGTATAGGCTATCCCCTCAGTCCCAGGTCTCCAGAACCCCTTACAGCAATATAACATGTATAGGCTATCCCCTCAGTCCCAGGTCTCCCCTACAGTAATATAACATGTATAGGCTATCCCCTCAGTCCCAGGTCTCCAGAACCCCTACAGTAATATAACATGTATAGGCTATCCCCTCCCAGTCCCAGGTCTCCCCCTACAGTAATATAACATGTATAGGCTATCCCCTCAGTCCCAGGTCTCCCCCTACAGTAATATAACATGTATAGGCTATCCCCTCAGTCCCAGGTCTCCCCCCTACAGTAATATAACATGTATAGGCTATCCCCTCAGTCCCAGGTCTCCCCCCTACAGTAATATAACATGTATAGGCTATCCCCTCAGTCCCAGGTCTCCCCCTACAGTAATATAACATGTATAGGCTATCCCCTCAGTCCCAGGTCTCCCCTACAGTAATATAACATGTATAGGCTATCCCCTCAGTCCCAGGTAACTAGGCTATCCCCTACTGCAATATAACATGTATAGGCTATCCCCTCAGTCCCAGGTCTCCAGAACCCCTACAGCAATATAACATGTATAGGCTATCCCCTCAGTCCCAGGTCTCCCCCCTACAGTAATATAACATGTATAGGCTATCCCCTCAGTCCCAGGTCTCCAGAACCCCCTACAGCAATATAACATGTATAGGCTATCCCCTCAGTCCCAGGTCTCCAGAACCCCTACAGTAATATAACATGTATAGGCTATCCCCTCAGTCCCAGGTCTCCCCCTACAGTAATATAACATGTATAGGCTATCCCCTCAGTCCCAGGTCTCCCCCTACAGCAATATAACATGTATAGGCTATCCCAGTCCCAGGTCCCAGTAATATAACATGTCTCCCCCTACAGTAATATAACATGTATAGGCTATCCCCTCAGTCCCAGGTCTCCAGAACCCCTACAGTAATATAACATGTATAGGCTATCCCCTCAGTCCCAGGTCTCCCCCTACAGTAATATAACATGTATAGGCTATCCCCTCAGTCCCAGGTCTCCAGAACCCCTACAGTAATATAACATGTATAGGCTATCCCCTCAGTCCCAGGTCTCCCCCTACAGTAATATAACATGTATAGGCTATCCCCTCAGTCCCAGGTCTCCCCCCTACAGTAATATAACATGTATAGGCTATCCCCTCAGTCCCAGGTCTCCCCCCTACAGTAATATAACATGTATAGGCTATCCCCTCAGTCCCAGGTCCAGAACCCCTACAGTAATATAACATGTATAGGCTATCCCCTCAGTCCCAGGTCTCCAGAACCCCTACAGTAATATAACATGTATAGGCTATCCCCTCAGTCCCAGGTCTCCAGAACCCCTACAGTAATATAACATGTATAGGCTATCCCCTCAGTCCCAGGTCTCCCCCCCTACAGTAATATAACATGTATAGGCTATCCCCTCAGTCCCAGGTCTCCAGAACCCCTACAGTAATATAACATGTATAGGCTATCCCCTCAGTCCCAGGTCTCCAGAACCCCCTACAGTAATATAACATGTATAGGCTATCCCCTCAGTCCCAGGTCTCCCCCTACAGTAATATAACATGTATAGGCTATCCCCTCAGTCCCAGGTCTCCCCCCCACAGTAATATAACATGTATAGGCTATCCCCTCAGTCCCAGGTCTCCAGAACCCCTACAGTAATATAACATGTATAGGCTATCCCCTCAGTCCCAGGTCTCCCCCTACAGTAATATAACATGTATAGGCTATCCCCTCAGTCCCAGGTCTCCCCTACAGTAATATAACATGTATAGGCTATCCCCTCAGTCCCAGGTCTCCCCCTACAGTAATATAACATGTATAGGCTATCCCCTCAGTCCCAGGTCTCCCCCTACAGTAATATAACATGTATAGGCTATCCCCTCAGTCCCAGGTCCCCCCCTACAGTAATATAACATGTATAGGCTATCCCCTCAGTCCCAGGTCTCCAGAACCCCCTACAGTAATATAACATGTATAGGCTATCCCCTCAGTCCCAGGTCTCCCCCCTACAGTAATATAACATGTATAGGCTATCCCCTCAGTCCCAGGTCTCCAGAACCCCCTACAGCAATATAACATGTATAGGCTATCCCCTCAGTCCCAGGTCTCCAGAACCCCTACAGTAATATAACATGTATAGGCCCTCAGTCCCAGGTCTCCCCCTACAGCAATATAACATGTATAGGCTATCCCCTCAGTCCCAGGTCTCCCCCCTACAGTAATATAACATGTATAGGCTATCCCCAGTCCCAGGTCCCAGGTCTCCCCCTACAGTAATATAACATGTATAGGCTATCCCCTCAGTCCCAGGTCTCCAGAACCCCTACAGTAATATAACATGTATAGGCTATCCCCTCAGTCCCAGGTCTCCCCCTACAGTAATATAACATGTATAGGCTATCCCCTCAGTCCCAGGTCTCCCCTACAGTAATATAACATGTATAGGCTATCCCCTCAGTCCCAGGTCTCCCCCCTACAGTAATATAACATGTATAGGCTATCCCCTCAGTCCCAGGTCTCCCCCCTACAGTAATATAACATGTATAGGCTATCCCCTCAGTCCCAGGTCTCCCCCCTACAGTAATATAACATGTATAGGCTATCCCCTCAGTCCCAGGTCTCCAGAACCCCTACAGTAATATAACATGTATAGGCTATCCCCTCAGTCCCAGGTCTCCCCCTACAGTAATATAACATGTATAGGCTATCCCCTCAGTCCCAGGTCTCCCCCTACAGTAATATAACATGTATAGGCTATCCCCTCAGTCCCAGGTCTCCCCCTACAGTAATATAACATGTATAGGCTATCCCCTCAGTCCCAGGTCTCCAGAACCCCTACAGTAATATAACATGTATAGGCTATCCCCTCAGTCCCAGGTCTCCCCCTACAGTAATATAACATGTATAGGCTATCCCCTCAGTCCCAGGTCTCAGAACCCCTACAGCAATATAACATGTATAGGCTATCCCCTCAGTCCCAGGTCTCCAGAACCCCTACAGCAATATAACATGTATAGGCTATCCCCTCAGTCCCAGGTCTCCCCTACAGTAATATAACATGTATAGGCTATCCCCTCAGTCCCAGGTCTCCAGAACTATCCCCTACAGCAATATAACATGTATAGGCTATCCCCTCAGTCCCAGGTCTCCCCCTACAGCAATATAACCCCCTACAGTAATATAACATGTATAGGCTATCCCCTAGTCCCAGGTCTCCCCCCTACAGTAATATAACATGTATAGGCTATCCCCTCAGTCCCAGGGTCCCCTACAGTAATATAACATGTATAGGCTATCCCCTCAGTCCCAGGTCTCCAGAACCCCCTACAGCAATATAACATGTATAGGCTATCCCCTCAGTCCCAGGTCTCCAGAACCCCCTACAGTAATATAACATGTATAGGCTATCCCCTCAGTCCCAGGTCTCCAGAACCCCTACAGTAATATAACATGTATAGGCTATCCCCTCAGTCCCAGGTCTCCCCCTACAGTAATATAACATGTATAGGCTATCCCCTCAGTCCCAGGTCTCCACCCTACAGCAATATAACATGTATAGGCTATCCCCTCAGTCCCAGGTCTCCCCAGAACCCCTACAGTAATATAACATGTATAGGCTATCCCCTCAGTCCCAGGTCTCCCCTACAGTAATATAACATGTATAGGCTATCCCCTCAGTCCCAGGTCTCCAGAACCCCTACAGTAATATAACATGTATAGGCTATCCCCTCAGTCCCAGGTCTCCAGAACCCCTACAGTAATATAACATGTATAGGCTATCCCCTCAGTCCCAGGTCTCCCCCTACAGTAATATAACATGTATAGGCTATCCCCTCAGTCCCAGGTCTCCCCCTACAGTAATATAACATGTATAGGCTATCCCCTCAGTCCCAGGTCTCCAGAACCCCTACAGTAATATAACATGTATAGGCTATCCCCTCAGTCCCAGGTCTCCAGAACCCCTACAGTAATATAACATGTATAGGCTATCCCCTCAGTCCCAGGTCTCCAGAACCCCCTACAGTAATATAACATGTATAGGCTATCCCCTCAGTCCCAGGTCTCCAGAACCCCTACAGTAATATAACATGTATAGGCTATCCCCTCAGTCCCAGGTCTCCCCCTACAGTAATATAACATGTATAGGCTATCCCCTCAGTCCCAGGTCTCCAGTAATATAACATGTATAGGCCCCTCAGTCCCAGTCTCCAGAACCCCTACAGTAATATAACATGTATAGGCTATCCCCAGTCCCAGTCCCAGGTCTCCCCCAGTACAGTAATATAACATGTATAGGCTATCCCCTCAGTCCCAGGTCTCCAGAACCCCTACAGTAATATAACATGTATAGGCTATCCCCTCAGTCCCAGGTCTCCAGAACCCCTACAGTAATATAACATGTATAGGCTATCCCCTCAGTCCCAGGTCTCCCCCCTACAGTAATATAACATGTATAGGCTATCCCCTCAGTCCCAGGTCTCCAGAACCCCTACAGTAATATAACATGTATAGGCTATCCCCTCAGTCCCAGGTCTCCCCCTACAGTAATATAACATGTATAGGCTATCCCCTCAGTCCCAGGTCTCCAGAACCCCTACAGTAATATAACATGTATAGGCTATCCCCTCAGTCCCAGGTCTCCAGAACCCCTACAGTAATATAACATGTATAGGCTATCCCCTCAGTCCCAGGTCTCCCCCCTACAGTAATATAACATGTATAGGCTATCCCCTCAGTCCCAGGTCTCCCCCTACAGTAATATAACATGTATAGGCTATCCCCTCAGTCCCAGGTCTCCAGTCTCCCCCCTACAGTAATATAACATGTATAGGCTATCCCCTCAGTCCCAGGTCTCCCCCTACAGTAATATAACATGTATAGGCTATCCCCTCAGTCCCAGGTCTCCCCCTACAGTAATATAACATGTATAGGCTATCCCCTCAGTCCCAGGTCAGTCCCAGGTCCCCCTACAGTAATATAACATGTATAGGCTATCCCCTCAGTCCCAG
This sequence comes from Oncorhynchus nerka, assembly GCF_034236695.1. Taxonomy (NCBI): domain Eukaryota; kingdom Metazoa; phylum Chordata; class Actinopteri; order Salmoniformes; family Salmonidae; genus Oncorhynchus; species Oncorhynchus nerka. The sequence continues at coordinate 208,402 of NW_027040444.1, forward strand.
GTCTCCCCCCTACAGTAATATAACATGTATAGGCTATCCCCTCAGTCCCAGGTCTCCAGAACCCCTACAGTAATATAACATGTATAGGCTATCCCCTCAGTCCCAGGTCTCCAGTCCCCCCTACAGTAATATAACATGTATAGGCTATCCCCTCAGTCCCAGGTCTCCAGAACCCCTACAGTAATATAACATGTATAGGCTATCCCCTCAGTCCCAGGTCTCCCCTACAGTAATATAACATGTATAGGCTATCCCTCAGTCCCAGGTCTCCCCCTACAGTAATATAACATGTATAGGCTATCCCCTCAGTCCCAGGTCTCCAGGACCCCCTACAGTAATATAACATGTATAGGCTATCCCCTCAGTCCCAGGTCTCCAGAACCCCCTACAGTAATATAACATGTATAGGCTATCCCCTCAGTCCCAGGTCTCCCCCCTACAGCAATATAACATGTATAGGCTATCCCCTCAGTCCCAGGTCTCCAGAACCCCTACAGTAATATAACATGTATAGGCTATCCCCTCAGTCCCAGGTCTCCCCCTACAGTAATATAACATGTATAGGCTATCCCCTCAGTCCCAGGTCTCCCCCTACAGTAATATAACATGTATAGGCTATCCCCTCAGTCCCAGGTCTCCCCTACAGTAATATAACATGTATAGGCTATCCCCTCAGTCCCAGGTCTCCCCCCCTACAGTAATATAACATGTATAGGCTATCCCCTCAGTCCCAGGTCTCCCCTACAGTAATATAACATGTATAGGCTATCCCCTCAGTCCCAGGTCTCCAGAACCCCTACAGTAATATAACATGTATAGGCTATCCCCTCAGTCCCAGGTCTCCCCCTACAGTAATATAACATGTATAGGCTATCCCCTCAGTCCCAGGTCTCCAGAACCCCTACAGTAATATAACATGTATAGGCTATCCCCTCAGTCCCAGGTCTCCCCCTACAGTAATATAACATGTATAGGCTATCCCCTCAGTCCCAGGTCTCCAGAACCCCTACAGTAATATAACATGTATAGGCTATCCCCTCAGTCCCAGGTCTCCAGAACCCCTACAGCAATATAACATGTATAGGCTATCCCCTCAGTCCCAGGTCTCCCCCTACAGTAATATAACATGTATAGGCTATCCCCTCAGTCCCAGGTCTCCAGAACCCCTACAGTAATATAACATGTATAGGCTATCCCCTCAGTCCCAGGTCTCCAGAACCCCTACAGTAATATAACATGTATAGGCTATCCCCTCAGTCCTCCAGGTCTCCCCCTACAGTAATATAACATGTATAGGCTATCCCCTCAGTCCCAGGTCTCCCCCTACAGTAATATAACATGTATAGGCTATCCCCTCAGTCCCAGGTCTCCCCTACAGTAATATAACATGTATAGGCTATCCCCTCAGTCCCAGGTCTCCCCCCTACAGTAATATAACATGTATAGGCTATCCCCTCAGTCCCAGGTCTCCCCCTACAGTAATATAACATGTATAGGCTATCCCCTCAGTCCCAGGTCTCCCCCTACAGTAATATAACATGTATAGGCTATCCCCTCAGTCCCAGGTCTCCAGAACCCCTACAGCAATATAACATGTATAGGCTATCCCCTCAGTCCCAGGTCTCCAGAACCCCTACAGCAATATAACATGTAATAGGCTAGGCTATCCCCTCAGTCCCAGGTCTCCAGAACCCCTACAGTAATATAACATGTATAGGCTATCCCCTCAGTCCCAGGTCTCCCCCTACAGTAATATAACATGTATAGGCTATCCCCTCAGTCCCAGGTCTCCCCCTACAGTAATATAACATGTATAGGCTATCCCCTCAGTCCCAGGTCTCCCCTACAGTAATATAACATGTATAGGCTATCCCCTCAGTCCCAGGTCTCCAGAACCCCTACAGCAATATAACATGTATAGGCTATCCCCTCAGTCCCAGGTCTCCAGAACCCCTACAGTAATATAACATGTATAGGCTATCCCCCCCTCAGTCCCAGGTCTCCCCCTACAGTAATATAACATGTATAGGCTATCCCCTCAGTCCCAGGTCTCCAGAACCCCTTACAGCAATATAACATGTATAGGCTATCCCCTCAGTCCCAGGTCTCCCCTACAGTAATATAACATGTATAGGCTATCCCCTCAGTCCCAGGTCTCCCCCCTACAGTAATATAACATGTATAGGCTATCCCCTCAGTCCCAGGTCTCCCCCTACAGTAATATAACATGTATAGGCTATCCCCTCAGTCCCAGGTCTCCAGAACCCCTACAGCAATATAACATGTATAGGCTATCCCCTCAGTCCCAGGTCTCCAGAACCCCTACAGTAATATAACATGTATAGGCTATCCCCTCAGTCCCAGGTCTCCAGAACCCCTACAGTAATATAACATGTATAGGCTATCCCCTCCCAGGTCTCCAGAACCCCCTACAGTAATATAACATGTATAGGCTATCCCCTCAGTCCCAGGTCTCCAGAACCCCCTACAGCAATATAACATGTATAGGCTATCCCCTCAGTCCCAGGTCTCCAGAACCCCCTACAGCAATATAACATGTATAGGCTATCCCCTCAGTCCCAGGTCTCCAGAACCCCTACAGCAATATAACATGTATAGGCTATCCCCTCAGTCCCAGGTCTCCCCCCTACAGTAATATAACATGTATAGGCTATCCCCCTCAGTCCCAGGTCAGTCCCCAGAACCCCCTACAGTAATATAACATGTATAGGCTATCCCCTCAGTCCCAGGTCTCCAGAACCCCTACAGCAATATAACATGTATAGGCTATCCCCTCAGTCCCAGGTCTCCCCCATAACAGTAATATAACATGTATAGGCTATCCCCTCAGTCCCAGGTCTCCCCTACAGTAATATAACATGTATAGGCTATCCCCTCAGTCCCAGGTCTCCCCCTACAGTAATATAACATGTATAGGCTATCCCCTCAGTCCCAGGTCTCCAGAACCCCTACAGTAATATAACATGTATAGGCTATAGGCCCCTCAGTCCCAGGTCTCCCCTACAGTAATATAACATGTATAGGCTATCCCCTCAGTCCCAGGTCTCCCCCCTACAGTAATATAACATGTATAGGCTATCCCCTCAGTCCCAGGTCTCCCCCTACAGTAATATAACATGTATAGGCTATCCCCTCAGTCCCAGGTCTCCAGGACCCCTACAGTAATATAACATGTATAGGCTATCCCCTCAGTCCCAGGTCTCCCCTACAGTAATATAACATGTATAGGCTATCCCCTCAGTCCCAGGTCTCCCCCTACAGTAATATAACATGTATAGGCTATCCCCTCAGTCCCAGGTCTCCCCTACAGTAATATAACATGTATAGGCTATCCCCTCAGTCCCAGGTCTCCAGAACCCCTACAGCAATATAACATGTATAGGCTATCCCCTCAGTCCCAGGTCTCCCCTACAGTAATATAACATGTATAGGCTATCCCCTCAGTCCCAGGTCTCCAGAACCCCTACAGTAATATAACATGTATAGGCTATCCCCCCTCAGTCCCAGGTCTCCCCAGTCCCACAGTACAGTAATATAACATGTATAGGCTATCCCCTCAGTCCCAGGTCTCCCCTACAGTAATATAACATGTATAGGCTATCCCCTCAGTCCCAGGTCTCCAGAACCCCTACAGTAATATAACATGTATAGGCTATCCCCTCAGTCCCAGGTCTCCAGAACCCCTACAGCAATATAACATGTATAGGCTATCCCCTCAGTCCCAGGTCTCCCCCTACAGTAATATAACATGTATAGGCTATCCCCTCAGTCCCAGGTCTCCCCCTACAGTAATATAACATGTATAGGCTATCCCCTCAGTCCCAGGTCTCCCCCTACAGTAATATAACATGTATAGGCTATCCCCTCAGTCCCAGGTCTCCCCCCTACAGTAATATAACATGTATAGGCTATCCCCTCAGTCCCAGGTCTCCCCTACAGTAATATAACATGTATAGGCTATCCCCTCAGTCCCAGGTCTCCAGAACCCCCTACAGCAATATAACATGTATAGGCTATCCCCTCAGTCCCAGGTCTCCAGAACCCCTACAGTAATATAACATGTATAGGCTATCCCCTCAGTCCCAGGTACAGCAATACAGTAATATAACATGTATAGGCTATCCCCTCAGTCCCAGGTCTCCCCCCTACAGTAATATAACATGTATAGGCTATCCCCTCAGTCCCAGGTCTCCCCTACAGTAATATAACATGTATAGGCTATCCCCTCAGTCCCAGGTCTCCCCCCTACAGTAATATAACATGTATAGGCTATCCCCTCAGTCCCAGGTCTCCCCCTACAGTAATATAACATGTATAGGCTATCCCCTCAGTCCCAGGTCTCCCCCCTACAGTAATATAACATGTATAGGCTATCCCCTCAGTCCCAGGTCTCCAGAACCCCTACAGTAATATAACATGTATAGGCTATCCCCTCAGTCCCAGGTCTCCAGAACCCCCTACAGTAATATAACATGTATAGGCTATCCCCTCAGTCCCAGGTCTCCCCCCTACAGTAATATAACATGTATAGGCTATCCCCTCAGTCCCAGGTCTCCCCCCTACAGTAATATAACATGTATAGGCTATCCCCTCAGTCCCAGGTCTCCCCCTACAGTAATATAACATGTATAGGCTATCCCCTCAGTCCCAGGTCTCCAGACCCCTACAGTAATATAACATGTATAGGCTATCCCCTCAGTCCCAGGTCTCCCCCTACAGTAATATAACATGTATAGGCTATCCCCTCAGTCCCAGGTCTCCAGAACCCCTACAGTAATATAACATGTATAGGCTATCCCCTCAGTCCCAGGTCTCCCCCTACAGTAATATAACATGTATAGGCTATCCCCTCAGTCCCAGGTCTCCAGAACCCCTACAGTAATATAACATGTATAGGCTATCCCCTCAGTCCCAGGTCTCCCCTACAGTAATATAACATGTATAGGCTATCCCCTCAGTCCCAGGTCTCCCCTACAGTAATATAACATGTATAGGCTATCCCCTCAGTCCCAGGTCTCCCCCTACAGTAATATAACATGTATAGGCTATCCCCTCAGTCCCAGGTCTCCCCCCTACAGTAATATAACATGTATAGGCTATCCCCTCAGTCCCAGGTCTCTCCAGAACCCCTACAGTAATATAACATGTATAGGCTATCCCCTCAGTCCCAGGTCTCCCCTACAGTAATATAACATGTATAGGCTATCCCCTCAGTCCCAGGTCTCCCCTCAGTCCCAGGTCCCCCTACAGTAATATAACATGTATAGGCTATCCCCTCAGTCCCAGGTCTCAGTCCCCCCCTACAGTAATATAACATGTATAGGCTATCCCCTCAGTCCCAGGTCTCCCCCTACAGTAATATAACATGTATAGGCTATCCCCTCAGTCCCAGGTCTCCAGAACCCCTACAGTAATATAACATGTATAGGCTATCCCCTCAGTCCCAGGTCTCCCCCTACAGTAATATAACATGTATAGGCTATCCCCTCAGTCCCAGGTCTCCAGAACCCCTACAGTAATATAACATGTATAGGCTATCCCCTCAGTCCCAGGTCTCCCCCTACAGTAATATAACATGTATAGGCTATCCCCTCAGTCCCAGGTCTCCAGAACCCCTACAGTAATATAACATGTATAGGCTATCCCCTCAGTCCCAGGTCTCCCCCTACAGTAATATAACATGTATAGGCTATCCCCTCAGTCCCAGGTCTCCAGGACCCCTACAGTAATATAACATGTATAGGCTATCCCCTCAGTCCCAGGTCTATCCCCCAGGTCTCCCCCTACAGTAATATAACATGTATAGGCTATCCCCTCAGTCCCAGGTCTCCCCCTACAGTAATATAACATGTATAGGCTATCCCCTCAGTCCCAGGTCTCCCCCTACAGTAATATAACATGTATAGGCTATCCCCTCAGTCCCAGGTCTCCCCCCTACAGCAATATAACATGTATAGGCTATCCCCTCAGTCCCAGGTCTCCAGAACCCCTACAGTAATATAACATGTATAGGCTATCCCCTCAGTCCCAGGTCTCCAGAACCCCTACAGTAATATAACATGTATAGGCTATCCCCTCAGTCCCAGGTCTCCCCCTACAGTAATATAACATGTATAGGCTATCCCCTCAGTCCCAGGTCTCCAGAACCCCCTACAGTAATATAACATGTATAGGCTATCCCCTCAGTCCCAGGTCTCCAGAACCCCCTACAGTAATATAACATGTATAGGCTATCCCCTCAGTCCCAGGTCTCCCCTACAGTAATATAACATGTATAGGCTATCCCCTCAGTCCCAGGTCTCCCCCTACAGTCTCCCCCTACAGCTAATATAACATGTATAGGCTATCCCCTCAGTCCCAGGTCTCCCCCTACAGTAATATAACATGTATAGGCTATCCCCTCAGTCCCAGGTCTCCAGAACCCCTACAGTAATATAACATGTATAGGCTATCCCCTCAGTCCCAGGTCTCCCCCTACAGTAATATAACATGTATAGGCTATCCCCTCAGTCCCAGGTCTCCCCCTACAGTAATATAACATGTATAGGCTATCCCCTCAGTCCCAGGTCTCCAGAACCCCTACAGCAATATAACATGTATAGGCTATCCCCTCAGTCCCAGGTCTCCAGAACCCCTACAGTAATATAACATGTATAGGCTATCCCCTCAGTCCCAGGTCTCCCCCTACAGCAATATAACATGTATAGGCTATCCCCTCAGTCCCAGGTCTCCCCCTACAGTAATATAACATGTATAGGCTATCCCCTCAGTCCCAGGTCTCCCCCTACAGTAATATAACATGTATAGGCTATCCCCTCAGTCCCAGGTCTCCCCCCTACAGTAATATAACATGTATAGGCTATCCCCTCAGTCCCAGGTCTCCCCTACAGTAATATAACATGTATAGGCTATCCCCTCAGTCCCAGGTCTCCCCTACAGTAATATAACATGTATAGGCTATCCCCTCAGTCCCAGGTCTCCAGAACCCCTACAGCAATATAACATGTATAGGCTATCCCCTCAGTCCCAGGTCTCCCCTACAGTAATATAACATGTATAGGCTATCCCCTCAGTCCCAGGTCTCCCCCTACAGTAATATAACATGTATAGGCTATCCCCTCAGTCCCAGGTCTCCAGAACCCCTACAGTAATATAACATGTATAGGCTATCCCCTCAGTCCCAGGTCTCCCCCTACAGTAATATAACATGTATAGGCTATCCCCTCAGTCCCAGGTCTCCCCCCCTACAGCAATATAACATGTATAGGCTATCCCCTCAGTCCCAGGTCTCCCCTACAGTAATATAACATGTATAGGCTATCCCCTCAGTCCCAGGTCTCCAGAAATCCCCCCTACAGTAATATAACATGTATAGGCTATCCCCTCAGTCCCAGGTCTCCAGAACCCCTACAGCAATATAACATGTATAGGCTATCCCCTCAGTCCCAGGTCCCCCCCTCACAGCAATATAACATGTATAGGCTATCCCCTCAGTCCCAGGTCTCCCCCTACAGCAATATAACATGTATAGGCTATCCCCTCAGTCCCAGGTCTCCCCCTACAGTAATATAACATGTATAGGCTATCCCCTCAGTCCCAGGTCTCCCCCTACAGTAATATAACATGTATAGGCTATCCCCTCAGTCCCAGGTCTCAGTCCAGAACCCCTACAGCAATATAACATGTATAGGCTATCCCCTCAGTCCCAGGTCTCCAGTCCAGAACCCCTACAGCAATATAACATTTATAGCCCCTCAGTCCCACTGTAATATAACATGTATAACCCCTACTGTAATATAACATTTATAACTATCCCTACTGTAATATAACAGGTCTCCAGAACCCCCTACTGTAATATAACATTTATAACCCCTACTGTAATATAACATTTATAACCCCTACTGTAATATGACATTTATAACCCCTACTGTAATATAACATTTATAACCCCTACTGTAATATAACATTTATAACCCACTACTGTAATATAACATTCATAACCCCAGTCCCAGAACCCCTACTGTAATATAACATTTATAACCCCTACTGTAATATAACATTTATAACCCCTACTGTAATATAACATTTATAACCCCTACTGTAATATGACATTTATAACTCCCTACTGTAATATAACATTTATAACCCCTACTGTAATATGACATTTATAACCCCTACTGTAATATAACATTTATAACCCCTACTGTAATATAACATTTATAACCCCTACTGTAATATGACATTTATAACCCCTACTGTAATATAACATTTATAACCCCAGTCTCCAGAACCCCCTACTGTAATATAACATTTATAACCCCTACTGTAATATAACATTTATAACCCCCTACTGTAATATGACATTTATAACCCCCTACTGTAATATAACATTTATAACCCCCTACTGTAATATAACATTTATAACCCACTACTGTAATATAACATTCATAACCCCGGTCTCCAGAACCCCCTACTGTAATATAACATTTATAACCCCCTACTGTAATATAACATTTATAACCCCCTACTGTAATATAACATTTATAACCCCCTACTGTAATATGACATTTATAACTCCCTACTGTAATATAACATTTATAACCCCCTACTGTAATATAACATTTATAACCCACTACTGTAATATAACATTTATAACCCCCTACTGTAATATAACATTTATAACCCCCTACTGTAATATAACATTTATAACCCCTACTGTAATATAACATTTATAACCCCCTACTGTAATATAACATTTATAACCCCGGTCTCCAGAACCCCCTACTGTAATATAACATTTATAACCCCCTACTGCAATATAACATTTATAACCCACTACTGTAATATAACATTTATAACCCCCTACTGTAATATAACATTTATAACCCCGGTCTCCAGAACCCCCTACAGCAATATAACATTTATAACCCCCTACTGTAATATAACATTTAACCCCCTACTGTAATATAACATTTATAACCCCGGTGTCTAGAACCTCCTACTGTAATATAACATTTATAACCCCCTACTGTAATATAACATTTATAACCCCCTACTGTAATATAACATTTATAACCCCCTACTGTAATATAACATGTATAACTCCCTACTGTAATATAACATTTATAACCTCCTACTGTAATATAACATTTATAACCCCCTACTGTAATATAACATTTATAACCCCCTACTGTAATATAACATTTATAACCCCCTACTGTAATATAACATTTATAACCCCCTACTGTAATATAACATTTATAACCCCCTACTGTAATATAACATTTATACCCCGGTGTCTAGAACCTCCTACTGTAATATAACATGTATAACCCCGGTCTCCAGAACCCCCTACTGTAATATAACATTTATAACCCCCTACTGTAATATAACATTTATAACCCCCTACTGTAATATAACATTTATAACCCCGGTCTCCAGAACCCCCTACTGTAATATAACATTTATAACCCCCTACTGTAATATAACATGTATAACCCCCTACTGTAATATAACATTTATAACTCCCTACTGTAATATAACATTTATAACCTCCTACTGTAATATAACATTTATAACCCCCTACTGTAATATAACATTTATAACCCCCTACTGTAATATAACATTTATAACCCCTACTGTAATATAACATTTATAACCCCGGTCTCCAGAACCCCCTACAGTAATATAACATTTATAACCCCCTACTGTAATATAACATTTATAACCCCCTACTGTAATATAACATTTATAACCCCCTACTGTAATATATCATTTATAACCCACTACTGTAATATATCATTTATAACCCCGGTGTCTAGAACCACCTACTGCAATATAACATTTATAACCCCCTACTGTAATATAACATTTATAACCTCTACTGTAATATAACATTTATAACCCCCTACTGTAATATAACATTTATAACCCCGGTGTCTAGAACCTCCTACGGCAATATAACATTTATAACCCCCTACTGTAATATAACATTTATAACCCCTACTGTAATATAACATTTATAACCCCGGTAATAACCCCTGTTTATATACACAGACATCTCACCTCGATCCACTTCTGCGCCTCTCTGAATGCAGGCTCGGGATGTCTCAGTTCGTCCAGGGGAACGTGAGGTTCCTCGCGCTCAGTCCCGGTGCTGGCCATCTCTGATAACGGCTTCAGTAGGCTATGGTGCGTTCGTGGGGTTTAAATATCCTTTCTCTGTTAAGAAAAGCTCGGCAATGTCGTCCCTTAATTCCTACCGGACAGCTGGGCTTGTTATTCCACCGGTTAAGGCTCGCGGAGGGCCCGTATCTGTTATATCAGTTATTCTACCAGGATTCTCCGTAACTCTGCGTGAGCGTCTCCCGGTTGGGCTGTAGAGGAAAATGATCTATCGTGACTCCCCACACTGCAACACGAACCAACCGGACACTAAAAATAACCTCCAACCGGCCAGGCGCGAGACAGACGCCAAGCAGCCGGTCCTGGTGCCCGCAGGACGGGGAGGATAGAAGAATGTTGGAGGGGGGGTTGGGGCGGTGTGTGTATTTTACCAACGGTGGCGTTATAATTCCGATCAGCTGGCGAGACAACGTGACGCTGCTGCCACCGAGCGACAGAGAAGCAGAAAGGTCGCGTTGATTCACCGCATCTGTAACCACGGCAACGCGCTGCCGCACGGCGTCTGTAACCACGGCGACGCGCTCCCAGCTCTGATCTGGACAAATTCCGTCCGACGACCACAGCGATAACTTTGGACTTCTGTTATTTAATGAAATTTCTTTTCAACATGTTTTTTTATTGATTTTTACAAACAGATTCATTAATATAAATACAAAATACAAATGTTTTCACATCAATACATGGGTTCATTATTAGGCTACTTAACATGATTTACATATTTCATGTCCATGGAAGTTTTTTTAGAGTCCAAATGTCTTTTTAATTCCGTTTAGATTGGTTTAAAAATAATGTTCTAAAAGGTAAAAACATAGTAGGGTTCTAGGAGTAACTGCCCCCCCGGGGATAAATATCCCCCGTAATTCACGTTACCACCACAAGATGACACCAAATTATTTATTACAACTTGGAGATAGTTCAACAAAACAGTTGACTGGGAAAGCTACTCAATTATAGTAATTACAGAAGTGAATGACTTTACATCACACAGAGGAGCGGAGAAGTGTGTAGTTTGGTTGTTTATTGGCAGTCAGCAGCACAGGAATATGCAGAAAGGCAAAGCACAGCCAAACATTGTTGCAGTGTCATCCTAACACAGTAACAACGTCATCCTAACATCGTAGTCTGACGTAACAGCTGTTAGAAACAGAGCTGACGAGTCAGATAGCAGAAAAACCTCACAGGCTGCAGATCAAACGTCTCCCTACTCCCCCCATGTAACAGGACCACCTCACAGCCTGCAGATCAAACGTCTCCCTACTCCCCCCATGTAAGTGCACTACTTTCTCAGTGGTGATCTGACTTAAATAAATCAAACAGTACAGCAGACAGAAAGTACAGCAGTAGTGACATCAACGTGACACCAGGCTTGTGCAAACTACCATCTACGCATGTGTGCTGTGGTGTGTGTGTGTGTGTGGGGAGAGTGCAAACTATGTTTCCAGTACATACCAGGTGTGTGTGTACACCATGGTTCACCTGTGTGTGTGTGTGTGTGTGTGTGTCCCTCTCCAGGGTCTCTAGGTATGACAGAGGGCCACAGCAGAGAAGCGGACCTCTCCCTCTGCTCTCTCCACAAAACCCCGACACACCCTGGCTGCATCCTGGGGAGAGAGAGAGAGACGAGAGAGATTAAGCACTATAACCGTGGCTCTGGAGCCTCTGCTAAATTAATCAGATATTTAGCAGATGTTATTGCGGGTGTAGCGAAACGCCCAGCTAGCACAACCCTCTGGTTAAAGAGGATACTCTGGGACGACGCAGTGAGCTCAATGGCAAGACGTCTGACAGATGTAGAATGTCTATATACCTCATTCCATCGTTGTTTAGATGTTGGCCAGGCATCATTATATTATGACATCTCGGGAGACGTTATCCTAATGAACACATCTCCACACTACATATTCCTGACTCTTTCTACAAGCTTCACCTGCATAGCGCTACAGGCCTGCTAGCTAGCCCTTTAGCTTCTCACATCTCCAGTATGGCTAAACACAGCAAGCTAGCTAGCCTTTTAGCTTCCCAGATCTATGAGAAATAGTCAGATTAATAACTAAATATGCCCTGGCAAATATTCTAATACTTGCCCGTGTAACCTACAACATTATCCCAGTTTAAACACATCAGTTAGCGATAGAAGGCGTGCACTCCCACATCAGCTAGCGATAGAAGGCATGCACTCCCACATCAGCTAGCGATAGAAGGTAGAAGGTGTGCACTCCCACATCAGCTAGCGATAGAAGGTAGAAGGTGTGCACTCCCACATCAGCTAGCGATAGAAGGTAGAAGGTGTGCACTCCCACATCAGCTAGCGATAGAAGGCGTGCACTCCCACATCAGCTAGCGATAGAAGGCGTGCACTCCCACATCAGCTAGCGATAGAAGGCGTGCACTCCCACATCAGCTAGCGATAGAAGGCGTGCACTCCCACATCAGCTAGCGATAGAAGGTATGCACTCCCACATCAGCTAGCGATAGAAGGTATTGGGATTAGATGAACCGAAGGTTTGACACGTCTACTGGGATTAGATGAACCGAAGGTGTGACACGTCTACTGGGATTAGATGAACCGAAGGTTTGACACGTCTACTGGGATTAGATGAACCGAAGGTTTGACACGTCTACTGGGATTAGATGAACCGAAGGTTTGACACGTCTACTGGGATTAGATGAACCGAAGGTTTGACACGTCTACTGGGATTAGATGAACCGAAGGTTTGACACGTCTACTGGGATTAGATGAACCGAAGGTTTGACACGTCTACTGGGATTAGATGAACCGAAGGTTTGACACGTCTACTGGGATTAGATGAACCGAAGGTTTGACACGTCTACTGGGATTAGATGAACCGAAGGTTTGACACGTCTACTGGGATTAGATGAACCGAAGGTTTGACACGTCTACTGGGATTAGATGAACCGAAGGTTTGACACGTCTACTGGGATTAGATGAACCGAAGGTTTGACACGTCTACTGGGATTAGATGAACCGAAGGTTTGACACGTCTACTGGGATTAGATGAACCGAAGGTGTGACACGTCTACTGGGATTAGATGAATGGAAGGTTTGACACGTCTACTGGGATTAGATGAACGGAAGAGGAACGTACCTTGATGAAGGAGTCATCCTGGGTGGTTCCATGGTTCACCGGTCCCTCCATCCTGCCATCTACACAACAGAATCACAGAGAGAGACAGAGTGTGTAAATACACACCTGGGGAGACGGGGCGGAACACCGGGGAGAGGGGGGCGGAACACCGGGGAGGGGGAGGCGGAACACCGGGCGGGGGACCGGGGAGGGGGCGGAACACCGGGACTCAGCCACACACTCACCCAGCTCATAAAGCTGTCCTTTCACATTGACAAAGGTGATAAAATGGAAGTTGACGTTATCTGCCTCCACCTGAAAGAGAGGGAGAGAAAGAGGGAGGGAGAGTATAAAAGATGAAACTATACATAAGTAACATCTGAGGAGGTCCTTATGTTGCATTGTGTTCTCACCCTGCACTGGCCCTGTGCTGCCACTTCATCATGAGCCTCTCTGATGGCCTGCAAGACACAACAATATATGGAGACACAGGTATTTACATTAAACATTAAAGAATTCAGACCCCTAGACTTTCCACACTTTGTTACATTATTCTAAAACGGATTAAATTGGGGTTTTCCTCCGTCATTAATCTACACACAATGGCCGATAGTGACAAAGCAAAAAGAGGCTTAGAAATTTTGGCTAATTTATAAAATGATATAATACCTTATTTACACTAGTATTCAGACCCTTTGCTAGGAGACTAGAAGTGGAGCTCAGGTGTATATGGTTTCCATTGATCATCCTTAAAAATGTTTCTACAGCTTGGAGTCCACCTGTGGTAAACTCAATTAATTAGGTAGGAGTAGGAAAGGCCCACACCTGTCGATAAGGTCCCACAGTTTTTTAAATATTTAACTAGACAGGTCTGTTAATTAAGAACAAAGTCTTATTTACAATGACGGCCTACTGGGGAAAAGTGGGTTAACTGCCTTGTTCAGGGGCAGAACGACAGATTTTGACCCTGTCAGCTAGGATTCGATCCAGCAACCTTCTGGTTCTCCTCTACAAGGAGTCAGTGTTCCCCAGGGCAGGGACTCTACAAGGAGTCAATAGTGTTCCCCAGGGCAGGGACTCTACAAGGAGTCAATAGTGTTCCACAGGGCAGGGACTCTACAAGGAGTCAATAGTGTTCCACAGGGCAGGGACTCTACAAGGAGTCAATAGTGTTCCACAGGGCAGGGACTCTACAAGGAGTCAATAGTGTTCCACAGGGCAGGGACTCTACAAGGAGTCAATAGTGTTCCACAGGGCAGGGACTCTACAAGGAGTCAATAGTGTTCCACAGGGATGCTGGCCCATGTTGACTACTAAAAATATAAAAAATGTTAGCCTTCAGACAAACATCACTCCAGAAACACCAAAACCAAAAATGTTTAGTCACAGTGCCTGTTCTGTTGACATGTTAGTCATCAGGGTAGCTGTGAATATTCTAAATGTTTAGTCACAGTGTTCTGTTGACATGTTAGTCATCAGGGTAGCTGTGAATATTCTAAATGTTTAGTCACAGTGTTCTGTTGACATGTTAGTCATCAGGGTAGCTGTGAATATTCTAAATGTTTAATCACAGTGTTCTGTTGACATGTTAGTCATCAGGGTAGCTGTGAATATTCTAAATGTTTAGTCACAGTGTTCTGTTGACATGTTAGTCATCAGGGTAGCAGTGAATATTCTAAATGTTTAGTCACAGTGTTCTGTTGACATGTTAGTCATCAGGGTAGCTGTGAATATTCTAAATGTTTAGTCACAGTGTTCTGTTGACATGTTAGTCATCAGGGTAGCAGTGAATATTCTAAATGTTTAGTCACAGTGTTCTGTTGACATGTTAGTCATCAGGGTAGCTGTGAATATTCTAAATGTTTAGTCACAGTGCCTGTTCTGTTGACATGTTAGTCATCAGGGTAGCTGTGAATATTCTAAATGTTTAGTCACAGTGCCTGTTCTGTTGACATGTTAGTCATCAGGGTAGCTGTGAATATTCTAAATGTTTAGTCACAGTGTTCTGTTGACATGTTAGTCATCAGGGTAGCTGTGAATATTCTAAATGTTTAGTCACAGTGTTCTGTTGACATGTTAGTCATCAGGGTAGCAGTGAATATTCTAAATGTTTAGTCACAGTGTTCTGTTGACATGTTAGTCATCAGGGTAGCTGTGAATATTCTAAATGTTTAGTCACAGTGTTCTGTTGACATGTTAGTCATCAGGGTAGCTGTGAACAGTCTAAATGTTTAGTCACAATGTTCTGTTGACATGTTAGTCGTCACGGTAGCTGTGAATATTCTAAATGTTTAGTCAGTGTTCTGTTGACATGTTAGTCATCAGGGTAGCTGTGAATATTCTAAATGTTTAGTCAGTGTTCTGTTGACATGTTAGTCATCAGGGTAGCTGTGAACCTTAGAACAAGTACACACTTTGGGAGGAAGGAGCGGTAATTGGGACATAGCCACGGTGTGTGTGTGTTACCTGGTTGTTCTCCAGGTGTGTGTGTGTGCGTGTGCGTGTGTCTACCACTGTGAATGTGTGTGTTACCTGGTTGTTCTCCAGGTGTGTGTGTGTGTGTGTGTGTGCGTGCATGAGTGTATTACTGTGTGTGTCGATCACTGTGAATGTGTGGGTTACCTGGTTGTTCTCCAGGTGTGTGGCTCGCTGGGCGGGGGTCATGTTAGCCGTCTCATCTAGAAACTTCTTCAGAGCAGAGTCCCCATCTGGCACAGAGACAGCACTGTTACACACTGGTCCTGTCTGAATCTGGCTTCCCTACTACTAACTACACACTGGTCCTGTCTGAATCTGGCTTCCCTACTACTAACTAAAACTACACCCTGGTCCAATCTGAATCTGGCTTCCTTACTACTAACTAAAACTACACACTGGTCCTGTCTGAATCTGGCTTCCTTACTACTAACTAAAAGTACACACTGGTCCTGTCTGAATCTGGCTTCCCTACTACTAACTAAAACTACACACTGGTCCTGTCTGAATCTGGCTTCCCTACTACTAACTAAAACTACACACTGGTCCTGTCTGAATCTGGCTTCCCTACTACTTTGTAAAACTACATACTGCGTACTAATCATACTGCGTACTAATCATACTACATACTGCGTACTAATCATACTACATACTATTTAGAATGTAGTGTTTAGTATAAATATAGTCAATAAGCAGCACATCAACATCCTCCCCTCATCCACACTGAGAAGGATCCTACCCTCATCCACACTGAGAAGGATCCTACCCTCATCCACACCGAGAAGGATCCTCCCCTCATCCACACCGAGAAGGATCCTCCCCTCATCCACACCGAGAAGGATCCTCCCCTCATCCACACCGAGAAGGATCCTCCCCTCATCCACACCGAGAAGGATCCTCCCCTCATCCACACCGAGAAGGATCCTCCCCTCATCCACACCGAGAAGGATCCTCCCCTCATCCACACCGAGAAGGATCCTCCCCTCATCCACACCGAGAAGGATCCTCCCCTCATCCACACCGAGAAGGATCCTACCCTCATCCACACTGAGAAGGATCCTACCCTCATCCACACTGAGAAGGATCCTACCCTCATCCACACCGAGAAGGATCCTACCCTCATCCACACTGAGAAGGATCCTACCCTCATCCACACTGAGAAGGATCCTACCCTCATCCACACCGAGAAGGATCCTACCCTCATCCACATCTACTAGATAAAGCCCAGTCTCTTCCTCAATAGAGTTCAGTGAATTCTACTAGATAAGGACCAGTCTCTTCCTCAATATTCAGTGAATTCTACTAGATAAAGACTAGTCTCTTCCTCTATAGAGTTCAGTGAATTCTACTAGATAAAGACCAGTCTCTTCCTCAATAGAGTTCAGTGAATTCTACTAGATAAAGACCAGTCTCTTCCTCAATATTCAGTGAATTCTACTAGATAAGGACCAGTCTCTTCCTCAATATTCAGTGAATTCTACTAGATAAAGACCAGTCTCTTCCTCAATATTCAGTGAATTCTACTAGATAAAGACCAGTCTCTTCCTCAATAGAGTTCAGTGAATTCTACTAGATAAAGACCAGTCTCTTCCTCAATATTCTGTGAATTCTACTAGATAAGGACCAGTCTCTTCCTCAATATTCTGTGAATTCTACTAGATAAGGACCAGTCTCTTCCTCAATAGAGTTCAGTAAATTCTACTAGATAAAGACCAGTCTCTTCCTCAAGAGGAAGTGAATTATATTAGATAAGGACCAGTCTCTTCCTCAATAGAGTTCAGTAAATTCTACTAGATAAAGACCAGTCTCTTCCTCAATAGAGTTCAGTAAATTCTACTAGATAAAGACCAGTCTCTTCCTCAAGAGGAAGTGAATTATATTAGATAAGGACCAGTCTCTTCCTCAATAGAGTCCAGTGAATTCTACTAGATAAAGACCAGTCTCTTCCTCAAGAGGAAGTGAATTATATTAGATAAGGACCAGTCTCTTCCTCAATAGAGTCCAGTGAATTCTACTAGATAAAGACCAGTCTCTTCCTCAATATTCAGTGAATTCTACTAGGTAAAGACCAGTCTCTTCCTCAATAGAGTTCAGTGAATTCTACTAGATAAAGACCAGTCTCTTCCTCAATAGAGTCCAGTGAATTCTACTAGATAAGGACCAGTCTCTTCCTCAATAGAGTTCAGTGAATTCTACTAGATAAATACCAGTCTCTTCCTCAATATTCTGTGAATTCTACTAGATAAGGACCAGTCTCTTCCTCAATAGAGTTCAGTGAATTCTACTAGATAAATACCAGTCTCTTCCTCAATATTCTGTGAATTCTACTAGATAAGGACCAGTCTCTTCCTCAATAGAGTTCAGTGAATTCTACTAGATAAGGACCAGTCTCTTCCTCAATAGAGTTCAGTGAATTCTACTAGATAAATACCAGTCTCTTCCTCAATATTCTGTGAATTCTACTAGATAAGGACCAGTCTCTTCCTCAATAGAGTTCAGTGAATTCTACTAGATAAAGACCAGTCTCTTCCTCAATATTCTGTGAATTCTACTAGATAAGGACCAGTCTCTTCCTCAATAGAGTTCAGTGCATTCTACTAGATGAAGACCAGTCTCTTCCTCAATATTCTGTGAATTCTACTAGATAAAGACCAGTCTCTTCCTCAATAGAGTCCAGTGAATTCTACTAGATAAGGACCAGTCTCTTCCTCAATAGAGTCCAGTGAATTCTACTAGGTAAAGACCAGTCTCTTCCTCAGAGTTCAGTGAATTCTACTAGATAAAGACCAGTCTCTTCCTCAATATTCAGTGAATTCTACTAGATAAGGACCAGTCTCTTCCTCAATAGAGTTCAGTGAATTCTACTAGATAAAGACCAGTCTCTTCCTCAATAGAGTTCAGTGAATTCTACTAGATAAAGACCAGTCTCTTCCTCAATAGAGTTCAGTGAATTCTACTAGATAAAGACCAGTCTCTTCCTCAATAGAGTTCTGTGAATTCTACTAGATAAGGACCAGTCTCTTCCTCAATATTCTGTGAATTCTACTAGATAAGGACCAGTCTCTTCCTCAATAGAGTTCAGTGAATTCTACTAGATAAGGACCAGTCTCTTCCTCAATAGAGTTCAGTGAATTCTACTAGATGAAGACCAGTCTCTTCCTCAAGAGGAAGTGAATTCTATTAGCTGTAAAGCATCCTGTCTATGACATCACTACATGTTCTAAATATCACATACTATAAACATTCTATTTTCACATACCCAATCAGCTTACTACTACGAACGCAAGTATGGGTATTCGACATCCCCCCCCCCCTCCATCTTGGCTCCGTGCAGTACCGGTTACTACTCACCATACTCTATGTGGGTGGGGTTGTTGGCGACTGCGTGCAGCAGAGCCACGGTGCCACAGGAGTTGACCACCGTCTGTTTCAGGAAGTAGAGGTCAGTACCACCCGACACCTTCCCAGCCTGCTGCTGCCGGAACGACTCGTGCTGAAACACACGCCGTTATCATCATCATCATGCTACATCAGAGTCTCTCAAACACAGTCCTGGGACCCCAGGGCTGAGGTTTAGTGTCCTGGGACCCCAGGGCTGAGGTTTAGTGTCCTGGGACCCCAGGGCTGAGGTTTAGTGTCCTGGGACCCCAGGGCTGAGGTTTAGTGTCCTGGGACCCCAGGGCTGAGGTTTAGTGTCCTGGGACCCCAGGGCTGAGGTTTAGTGTCCTGGGACCCCAGGGCTGAGGTTTAGTGTCCTGTGAACCCAGGGCTGAGGTTTAGTGTCCTGGGACACCAGGGCTGAGGTTTAGTGTCCTGGGACCCCAGGGCTGAGGTTTAGTGTCCTGGGACACCAGGGCTGAGGTTTAGTGTCCTGGGACCCCAGGGCTGAGGTTTAGTGTCCTGGGACCCCAGGGCTGAGGTTTAGTGTCCTGGGACCCCAGGGCTGAGGTTTAGTGTCCTGGGACCCCAGGGCTGAGGTTTAGTGTCCTGGGACCCCAGGGCTGAGGTTTAGTGTCCTGGGACCCCAGGGCTGAGGTTTAGTGTCCTGGGACCCCAGGGCTGAGGTTTAGTGTCCTGGGACCCCAGGGCTGAGGTTTAGTGTCCTGGGACACCAGGGGTTGCACATTCTGAGTTTTGCCCTAGTACTACACAGGAGATTCAAATAATCCAATCAAGCTACTAGAGCAAAATAAACTAAATGTGCATCACCTTGGGGTCCCCAGAACAGAGTTTGCTCCACATCACTGCGCTACATATTTCCAACATAATAAAGATACTGCTAGATCATTGGTTACCTGTTGTGTCAGAGGGAAGAGCAGCATGAGGGCGCAGCTGGGAGAAGGTACTGAAGACACTCCCTCATCCTCCAGCCCCAACACATCCACGAAGCCCCAGCTACCACACACCCCCAGCCCACTGAGCACCTGCAACACAGTCAAACAGAATATTAACAGGAAGGTTACCTATCAGTCTCTAGAGACCATCTAGAACACCGCTCAACACCAACATGCCAGATTAGAACCACCAGAACACAAACATGCCAGATTAGAACAACCAGGACACCAACATGCCAGATTAGAACAACCAGGACACCAACATGCCAGATTAGAACAACCAGAACACAAACATGCTAGATTAGAACAACCAGGACACCAACAGGCTAGATTAGAACAACCAGGACACCAACATGCCAGATTAGAACAACCAGAACACAGCTCAACGCCAACAGGCTAGATTAGAACAACCAGAACACAGCTCAACACCAACAGGCTAGATTAGAACAACCAGAACACAGCTCAACACCAACAGGCTAGATTAGAACAACCAGAACACAGCTCAACACCAACAGGCTAGATTAGAACAACCAGAACACAGCTCAACACCAACAGGCTAGATTAGAACAACCAGAACACAGCTCAACACCAACAGGCTAGATTAGAACAACCAGAACACAGCTCAACACCAACAGGCTAGAATAGAACAACCAGAACACAGCTCAACACCAACAGGCTAGATTAGAACAACCAGAACACAGCTCAACACCAACATGCCAGATTAGAACAACCAGAACACAGCTCAACACCAACATGCCAGATTAGAACAACCAGAATACAGCTCAACACCAACAGGCTAGATTAGAACAACCAGAACACAGCTCAACACCAACAGGCTAGAATAGAACACAGCTCAACACCAACAGGCTAGATTAGAACAACCAGAACACAGCTCAACACCAACATGCCAGATTAGAACAACCAGAACACAGCTCAACACCAACATGCCAGATTAGAACAACCAGAATACAGCTCAACACCAACAGGCTAGATTAGAACAACCAGGACACCAACAGGCTAGATTAGAACAACCAGGACACAGCTCAACACCAACAGGCTAGATTAGAACAACCAGAACACAGCTCAACACCAACATGCTAGATTAGAACAACCAGGACACAGCTCAACACCAACAGGCTAGACTAGAACACAGCTCAACACCAACAGGCTAGATTAGAACAACCAGAACACAGCTCAACACCAACAGGCCAGATTAGAACAACCAGAATACAGCTCAACACCAACAGGCTAGACTAGAACAACCAGGACACCAACATGCCAGATTAGAACAACCAGAACACAGCTCAACACCAACATGCTAGACTAGAACACAGCTCAACACCAACAGGCTAGATTAGAACAACCAGGACACAGCTCAACACCAACAGGCTAGACTAGAACACAGCTCAACACCAACAGGCTAGATTAGAAAAACCAGAACACAGCTCAACACCAACAGGCTAGACTAGAACAACCAGAACACAGCTCAACACCAACAGGCTAGATTAGAACAACCATGACACAGCTCAACAACAACAGGCTAGATTAGAACAACCAGAACACAGCTCAACACCAACAGGCTAGATTAGAACAACCAGAACACAGCTCAACACCAACAGGCTAGATTAGAACAACCAGAACACAGCTCAACACCAACAGGCTAGATTAGAACAACCAGGACACAGCTCAACACCAACAGGCTAGATTAGAACAACCAGAACACAGCTCAACACCAACAGGCTAGATTAGAACAACCAGGACACAGCTCAACACCAACAGGCTAGATTAGAACAACCAGGACACAGCTCAACACCAACAGGCTAGACTAGAATACAGCTCAACACCAACAGGCTAGATTAGAACAACCAGAACACAGCTCAACACCAACAGGCTAGATTAGAACAACCAGAACACAGCTCAACACCAACAGGCTAGACTACAACAACCAGGACACAGCTCAACACCAACAGGCTAGACTAGAATACAGCTCAACACCAACAGGCTAGATTAGAACAACCAGACCATCTAGACAGTGTATCTGGAACTCACCCAGTCAATGACAACACTATTTTATTTTATCTTTATTTAACTAGGCAAGTCAGTTAAGAACAAATTCTTATTTTCAATGACGGCCTAGGAACAGTGGGTTAACTGCCTGTTCAGGGGAAGAACGACAGATTTGTACCTTGTCAGCTCGGGGACTTGAACTTGCAACCTTTCGGTTACTAGTCCAACGCTCTAACCACTAGTTCTATATAGTAGAACGTAAGCCTAAAGTATCAAGTTGCTCTGCGTACACATCACTGACAATCTGAAATGGTTCACCCTCACAGACAGTGTGGTGAAGAAGGATGAAGAAATGTGGCTTGGCCCCTTAAAACCCTCAAACTTTTACAGATGCACAATTGAGAGCATCCTGTCTGGCTATATCACCACCTGGTAGGGAAACTGCAGGGCTCTCCAGAGGGGGGCGTGGTCTCCCCAACGCATCACCGGGGGCAACCTACCTGCCCTCCAGGACACCTACAGCACCCGATGTCACCGGGGGCAACCTACCTGCCCTCCAGGACACCTACAGCACCCGATGTCACCGGGGGCAAACTACCTGCCCTCCAGGACACCTACACCACCCGATGTCACCGGGGGCAAACTACCTGCCCTCCAGGACACCTACACCACCCGATGTCACCGGGGGCAAACTACCTGCCCTCCAGGACACCTACACCACCCGATGTCACCGGGGGCAAACTACCTGCCCTCCAGGACACCTACACCACCCGATGTCACAGGAAGGCCATAAAGATCATCAAGGACAGCAACCACCCGAGCCACTGCCTGTTCACACTGCTATCATCCAGAAGGTGAGGTCAGTACAGCTGCATCATCACCACCCGAGCCACAGCCTGTTCACCATGCTACCATCCAGAAGGTGAGGTCAGTACAGCTGCATCATCACCACCCGAGCCACAGCCTGTTCACCCCGCTATCATCCAGAAGGTGAGGTCAGTACAGCTGCATCATCACCACCCGAGCCACAGCCTGTTCACCCCGCTATCATCCAGAAGGTGAGGTCAGTACAGCTGCATCATCACCACCCGAGCCACTGCCTGTTCACCCCGCTATCATCCAGAAGGTGAGGTCAGTACAGCTGTATCATCACCACCCGAGCCACAGCCTGTTCACCCCGCTATCATCCAGAAGGTGAAGCTGGGACCGAGAGACTGAAAAACAGCTTCTATCAAGGCCATCAGACTTAAATAGCCATCAGTAGCAGCTACCACCCTGTTACTCAACCCTGCACCTTAGAGGCTGCTGCCCTGTATTAATGGAATCACTGGTCACTTTAATAATGGCTACCTAATGCTTTGCTTATTTCATATGTATATACCGTATTCTATTCTACTGTCAATGCCACCTGACATTGCTCATCCTAATATTGTTATATTTATTAATGCCATTAGTTTACTTTTAGCTGGGCGAATTGTTAGATATTACGGCACTGTTGGATTTTGGAACACAAAGCATTTCGCTACACCCGCAATAACTGCTAAAATGAGTACGTGACCAATCAAATGAGACCAATCAAATGTGACCAATCAAATGTGTATGTGACCAATCAAATGTGACCAATCAAATGTGACCAATCAAATGTGATTTACAGAGGCGTTAAATGTCCGTTAGGTAGAGAGGGTAGAAGTCGGAGATGGTTTGTTGAGCCCGAATTGAAACTCTACACGGTAATGGACACTAAAATGTCCATGATGACTCGGCAGAACATGCCTCAAATCAATAATATTATAATCACTAACGTTAAGCATATATCCGCTGATCTAACGTCTTTATCAGAACATTATTACCGCACGGCAGTCTGTCCCAAATTAATAGCGATCTACTTCAAATCAGAGGCAGAGACAAGTTGATCTTTAGTCGCGCTCGCTCTCCATCCTTCCATTCAGACCACACCCTGTATCCTAGACACCGGGTGGGGCACCAGGCGCAGCGTGGCAGAGATGCTACCGGGGAGAAGGACGGTAGTCTACGAGGGAAAGGCTCTATTCTAACGGAAGGTTCATCTCGTGTACCTCTTGTCGCGCTGCCGTTCAGATGATAATCTGATCCTAACTAGTATTTCTAACTCCAGACCGAGCCAGGTCCATAATAACCCACCTGTTGGTTATGTCATGTTGTCTGGTTGTAACGTCATATACACAACTGTCATCATATCGGTTATGACTCAGCGATATTAAATACACACCTTGTTCAGCATCTGAAACACAGACAGACAAAGAGACATTATTTAGACAGTGAGAGACCGTTAGAACCGAGCAGCTGCGTATTTTTAAGTCTCAGTCTTATGATATACGTATTAAAACCACATGTATTATGATGGTTCTCTACCTCCGGGTTGATCTCCATTGGTTGCCACTCCATCCTGTTCGGTAAGGTTCGGTCCCGTATATCGGTATGTTGTCAAATCTGCTCTGTCGCAACCAGCTGCTGTTTGGGCGATATGATCACACCGCCACTGTCCACCCGCTTCATATGCTGCCAGTCATATTCCATTGTGCCGTTCGGCGGGGGTGGACGAGAACCGGAGAAAAAGCCAATAGATCCTCCCGTAGCCTCGCCTCGTCTGTAAACAAGAGAATACATATTACAGTGAAGTATTGGAGGTGAGGTGAGAGAGAGATGTGTGTGAGTTGTTCTGTGTAGTTTTAACGAGCAGTCTAGAAGGTGGACTGGTCCAAGCCCGACACAACAGTGGACGCTTCAGTAGCGCAGCTGAGTCTGGTGGGTAATGGGCGCGTTCGAGCAGATCACTTTTGTCAGATGGTCAAGTCTTTCGTATGTTGCGTTAGGGGGGGATAGAAATGGACCGTGACTTGTGCCTACATCATGGCCGTGTTCGAGAGGACCAACACGACTGCCGACTGACTGATCTACAAATCACCTTGAATCATAAATGATGACTCGTTATTTGTAGATCAGTCAGTCCCAATGATTACCCATGATACATTGCGTTTTTTGATCCTCTCGAACACAGCCGTTCACTGCATGAACTTTACAAAAATCATGTGATCGAAAGTCATTATGTTTTGACTGCAGACAACTGCAAAATGTTGTAGTTGCTCTTTACCATAGAGAATGATAGAAGCCTCTAGCGGCCCAAAAGGTTGTAGTTGCTCTTTACCATAGAGAATGATAGAAGCCTCTAGCGGCCCAAAAGGTTGTAGTTGCTCTTTACCATAGAGAATGATAGAAGCCTCTAGCGGCCCAAAAGGTTGTAGTTGCTCTTTACCATAGAGAATGATAGAAGCCTCTATGATAGAAGCCTCTAGCGGCCCAAAAGGTTGTAGTTGCTCTTTACCATAGAGAATGATAGAAGCCTCTAGCGGCCCAAAAGGTTGTAGTTGCTCTTTACCATAGAGAATGATAGAAGCCTCTAGCGGCCCAAAAGGTTGTAGTTGCTCTTTACCATAGAGAATGATAGAAGCCTCTAGCGGTCAAAAGGTTGTAGTTGCTCTTTACCATAGAGAATGATAGAAGCCTCTAGCGGCCCAAAAGGTTGTAGTTGCTCTTTACCATAGAGAATGATAGAAGCCTCTAGCATTTAAAAGGTTGGCCCAAAAGGTTGTAGTTGCTCTTTACCATAGAGAATGATAGAAGCCTCTAGCGGCCCAAAAGGTTGTAGTTGCTCTTTACCATAGAGAATGATAGAAGTCTCTAGCGGCCCAAAAGGTTGTAGTTGCTCTTTACCATAGAGAATGATAGAAGCCTCTAGCGGCCCAAAAGGTTGTAGTTGCTCTTTACCATAGAGAATGATAGAAGCCTAGAAGCCTCTAGTGTTGCTCTTTATCATAGAGAAGTAGGTCTCCCAAAAGGTTATATTAGCATGGGCAGCCCCATTCACTGTGAGGTCTAAATTTATTTTACCTTTATTTTACTAGGCAAGTCAGTTAAGAACAAATTCTTATTTTCAATGACGGCCTAGGAACAGTGGGTTAACTGCCTGTTCAGGGCAGAACGACAGATTTTTTACCTTGTCAGCTCAAAGGGGGATTTGAACTTGCAACCTTTCGGTTACTGCATTGTTGGAGCTGTAGAACTTTTTGAGGATCTGAGGACCCATGACAAATCTTTTCAGGTTCTAATCAAAGTCGAAACATTTGGTTTCCAAAATATTTGATGTTTAAAACCACACCATTTCTTTTACATTCCATCCATTACAATGAGCCCGTCCTCCTATAGCTGCTTCCACCAGCCTCCTCTGGTAGTCAACTGGGTGGGGCTTCCAACTTCATTGGCTGATCCCTCCTGGTCATCAGGACAGATCAGCCAATCGTGAAGAGGAACATGCACTACAACTAGGGAAATCCCTCAGTGGTGCTGCCCGTGTTGTCACGGACACTATAACGGACCTGATAGAGAGATGAGCATGTATCTCTTCACCAACTTCATTCTGCAGCCATCACCTGCATTGTTGGAGGCTCTATCGTTAACCAATCATCACCTGCATTGTTGGAGGCTCTATCGTTAACCAATCATCACCTGCATTGTTGGAGGCTCTATCGTTAACCAGCCATCACCTGCATTGTCGGAGGCTCTATCGTTAACCAATCATCACCTGCATTGTTGGAGGCTCTATCGTTAACCAATCATCACCTGCATTGTTGGAGGCTCTATCGTTAACCAATCATCACCTGCATTGTTGGAGGCTCTATTGTCAACCAATCATCACCTGCATTGTCGGAGGCTCTATCGTTAACCAATCATCACCTGCATTGTTGGAGGCTCTATCGTTAACCAATCATCACCTGCATTGTTGGAGGCTCTATCGTTAACCAATCATCACCTGCATTGTTGGAGGCTCTATCGTTAACCAATCATCACCTGCATTGTTGGAGGCTCTATCGTTAACCAATCATCACCTGCATTGTTGGAGGCTCTATTGTCAACCAATCATCACCTGCATTGTTGGAGGCTCTATCGTTAACCAATCATCACCTGCATTGTTGGAGGCTCTATCGTTAACCAATCATCACCTGCATTGTTGGAGGCTCTATCGTTAACCAGCCATCACCTGCATTGTTGGAGGCTCTATCGTTAACCAATCATCACCTGCATTGTAGGAGGCTCTATCGTTAACCAATCATCACCTGCATTGTTGGAGGCTCTATCGTTAACCAATCATTACCTGCATTGTTGGAGGCTCTATCGTTAACCAATCATCACCTGCATTGTTGGAGGCTCTATCGTTAACCAGCCATCACCTGCATTGTTGGAGGCTCTATCGTTAACCAATCATCACCTGCATTGTTGGAGGCTCTATTGTCAACCAATCATCACCTGCATTGTTGGAGCCTCTATCGTTAACCAATCATTACCTGCATTGTCGGAGGCTCTATCGTTAACCAATCATCACCTGCATTGTTGGAGGCTCTATCGTTAACCAATCATCACCTGCATTGTCGGAGGCTCTATCGTTAACCAATCATCACCTGCATTGTTGGAGGCTCTATCGTTAACCAATCATTACCTGCATTGTTGGAGGCTCTATCGTTAACCAATCATTACCTGCATTGTTGGAGGCTCTATCGTTAACCAATCATTACCTGCATTGTTGGAGGCTCTATAGTTAACCAATCATTACCTGCATTGTTGGAGGCTCTATCGTTAACCAATCATTACCTGCATTGTCAGAGCCTCTATCGTTAACCAATCATTACCTGCATTGTTGGAGGCTCTATCGTTAACCAATCATTACCTGCATTGTTGGAGGCTCTATCGTTAACCAATCATTACCTGCATTGTTGGAGGCTCTATCGTTAACCAATCATTACCTGCATTGTCGGAGGCTCTATCGTTAACCAATCATTACCTGCATTGTTGGAGGCTCTATCGTTAACCAATCATCACCTGCATTGTAGGAGGCTCTATCGTTAACCAATCATCACCTGCATTGTTGGAGGCTCTATCGTTAACCAATCATTACCTGCATTGTTGGAGGCTCTATCGTTAACCAATCATTACCTGCATTGTTGGAGGCTCTATGGTTAACCAATCATCACCTGCATTGTTGGAGGCTCTATCGGTCCTCTGGCAGTCTCTATGGGGGTGCCACAGGGTTCAATTCTCGGGCCGACTCTTTTCTCTGTATATATCAATGATGTTGCTCTTGCTGCGGGCGATTCCCTGATCCACCTCTACGCAGACGACACCATTCTATATACTTTCGGCCCGTCATTGGACACTGTGCTATCTAACCTCCAAACGAGCTTCAATGCCATACAGCACTCCTTCCGTG
>NW_027040444.1:241807-291807 GCF_034236695.1 Oncorhynchus nerka
TAACACCACTACACCTGGCTATCAGCAGAGTCCCAACACCTTACTACTGTTACACCTGGTTATCAGCAGAGTCCCAACACCTTAACACCACTACACCTGGCTATCAGCAGAGTCCCAACACCTTACCACTGTTACACCTGGCTATCAGCAGAGTCCCAACACCTTACTACTGTTACACCTGGCTATCAGCAGAGTCCCAACACCTTACCACTGTTACACCTGGCTATCAGCAGAGTCCCAACACCTTACCACTGTTACACCTGGTTATCAGCAGAGTCCCAACACCTTAACACCACTACACCTGGCTATCAGCAGAGTCCCAACACCTTACCACTGTTACACCTGGTTATCAGCAGAGTCCCAACACCTTACCACTGCTACACCTGGCTATCAGCAGAGTCCCAACACCTTACCACTGTTACACCTGGTTATCAGCAGAGTCCCAACACCTTACCACTGTTACACCTGGTTATCAGCAGAGTCCCAACACCTTACCACTGTTACACCTGGCTATCAGCAGAGTCCCAACACCTTACCACTGTTACACCTGGTTATCAGCAGAGTCCCAACACCTTACCACTGCTACACCTGGCTATCAGCAGAGTCCCAACACCCGACCACTAATACACCTGGCTATCAGCAGAGTCCCAACACCTTACCACTGCTACACCTGGCTATCAGCAGAGTCCCAACACCTTACCACTGTTACACCTGGTTATCAGCAGAGTCCCAACACCTTACCACTGTTACACCTGGTTATCAGCAGAGTCCCAACACCTTACCACTGTTACACCTGGCTATCAGCAGAGTCCCAACACCTTACCACTGTTACACCTGGTTATCAGCAGAGTCCCAACACCTTACCACTGTTACACCTGGTTATCAGCAGAGTCCCAACACCTTACCACTGTTACACCTGGCTATCAGCAGAGTCCCAACACCTTACCACTGCTACACCTGGCTATCAGCAGAGTCCCAACACCTTACCACTGTTACACCTGGTTATCAGCAGAGTCCCAACACCTTACCACTGTTACACCTGGTTATCAGCAGAGTCCCAACACCTTACCACTGTTACACCTGGCTATCAGCAGAGTCCCAACACCTTACCACTGTTACACCTGGTTATCAGCAGAGTCCCAACACCTTACCACTGCTACACCTGGCTATCAGCAGAGTCCCAACACCCGACCACTAATACACCTGGCTATCAGCAGAGTCCCAACACCTTACCACTGCTACACCTGGCTATCAGCAGAGTCCCAACACCTTACCACTGTTACACCTGGTTATCAGCAGAGTCCCAACACCTTACCACTGTTACACCTGGTTATCAGCAGAGTCCCAACACCTTACCACTGTTACACCTGGCTATCAGCAGAGTCCCAACACCTTACCACTGTTACACCTGGTTATCAGCAGAGTCCCAACACCTTACCACTGTTACACCTGGTTATCAGCAGAGTCCCAACACCTTACCACTGTTACACCTGGCTATCAGCAGAGTCCCAACACCTTACCACTGCTACACCTGGCTATCAGCAGAGTCCCAACACCTTAACACCTTAAAAACCTCTTCCCTCTACTCGGGACGCTTGCGTCCCAACTAGAGCTCTGGAAATGCAAATGTGCTACGCTAAATGCTAATAGTATTAGTTAAAACTCAAACGTTCATTAAAATACATATGCAGGGTATCGAATTAAAGCTACACTCGTTGTGAATCCAGGCAACAAGTCCGATTTTTAAAATGCTTTTCGGCGACAGCATGAGAAGCTATTATCTGATAGCATGCACCAATACACTACAACAGAAAAGCACAGCAGGGGACGTAAACAAAATAATTAGCATTTCGGCGTTACACAAACCGCACAATAAAATAGAAAACAGTCATTACCTTTCACCATCTTCTTTGTTGGCACTCCTAGATGTCCCATAAACACTATTGGGTCTTTATTTCGATTAAATCGGGCCATATAAAGCCAAGATATCGTTATATGTAGACTGTGTGATAAACGAAAAAAACAGCGATTTCACAACGTAACGTCATTTTTTTAAATTCAAAAAGTAGACAATAAACTTCCACAAAACACTTCGAAATACGTTTGTAATGCTACTTTAGGTATTAGTAAACGTTAATAAGCGATAAAAATCATCAGGAGGCGATGTAAAAATCATTAGCTGTCGTCTTGGAAAAAATTTCACGAGAGAGCTCTTCCAAATGATCTGGCGGAGACTGGAGGTAAGTGGTTCCCTGATTCGGTTCAACCAAGAATCAAAGATGATTCAATTCACAAGACTCTAGACAACATGGGGATGCTGTGGGAGTTGAATCCTCGGTCTTATCTAATTCGGCTCACTGTGAACAATTGCTGGAAGTGGCGCAAGGATATTTATTTCCATTTTCTGTGATCAGGTTTTCCTGCGCTTTCCGATGTAACGCACGTTATGTTATAGCCACAGTCGTGATTTAACCAGTTTTAAAACGTCCAGTGTTTCTATCCACACATTCTAACCATATGAACGTACTATATTCCTGGCATGAGTAGCAGGGCGCTGAAATGTTGCGCGATTTTTAACAAAATGTTCAAAAAAGTAGAGGGTAGGAGCAACTAGTTTTAACACCACTACACCTGGCTATCGGTGGAGCCTTGTCTGGCAGCCAAACAGTTCATTCAGCCTCATTTACTGCCTTTTAAAAAACATAGCAGATATGACTGACTTGCTTAAACAACTGTGGTTTGTACTGACAATGGAGATGTACAAACTATGGCATAAGGGGACGGCGAGCGGATAAGAGGCAATCCGTCATTTAGATTAAGACATTAACGAGCAAGCTAGGACGGACGCAGGCAATATAACTATCTACAACTGGGAACTCTGAAAAAACAAGGTTGAATCATGATGACGTCAGTGAGGTCGGAGGTCGGAGCTCTATAAAGAGGCCCGAGTTCCCGACTTGGAATTCCGAGTTGGATGACCGTAGTTTCCCAGTCAGAGCTGGTTGTTTTCTGAGTTTCCAGTTGTCTTGAACTCCCTGAAGTCTGAGATTTCCCCGTTCCGAGTTTCCAGTTGGATTGAACACCATGAAGTCTGAGATTTCCCCGTTCTGAGTTTCCAGTTGGATTGAACTCCCTGAAAGCTGAGAGTTTCCAGTTGGATTGAACTCCCTGAAGTCTGACATTTCCCAGTTCCGAGTTTCCAGTTGTCTTGAACTCCCTGAAGTCTGAGATTTCCCCATTCTGAGTTTCCAGTTGGATTGAACTCCCTGAAGTCTGAGAGTTTCCAGTTGGATTGAACTCCCTGAAGTCTGAGAGTTTCCAGTTGGATTGACAGCATGGCCAATGTATTCAACCTTTTATGGCCATGATGTTGAATGATTATTATTATTATTTATTTTACTTAAAAAAAATATATATATATTTTTTTTTAATTTGACCCCTTTTCCTCCCCAATTTCGTACTATCATGTCTCATCGCTACAACTCCCGTACGGTCCCGGGAGAGACGAAGGTTGAAAGTCATGCGTCCTCCGAATATACAACCCGCGCATCCAACCCGGAAGCCAGCCGCACCATTGTGTCGGAGGAAACACCGTGCACCTGGCAACCTTGGTTAGCGCGTACTGCGCCCGGCCCGCCACAGGTGTCGCTGGTGCGCGATGAGACAAGGATATCCCTACCGGCCAAGCCCTCCCTAACCCGGACGACGCTAGGCCAATTCTGCGTCGTCCCACGGACCTCCCGGTCGTGGCCGGTTATGACAGAGCCTGGGCACGAACCCAGAGTCTCTGGTGGCACGGCTAGCGCTGCAGTACAGCGCCCAAATTATTATTATTTTAAACTTGGAAAAGAAACCCTTAAACCCAGACTTGGACCACACACCCTCTCCACTGAATAGCAGGCTAGTGATTGCTTTGCAACGCTTGCAGTTAAGCACAGAAAGCACTGAGCTAGGCTGAAACACCTGCATTTAGGAGCTGCCGTACTCAGGAAAGGAAAAAAGAGACCATGTCTGTATGCAGCTTTATTAACAGAAATATTTTTACATTGTTTGCAAACTGATATGTGACACGTATTAATGCCTAAATAACACGGAAAACCGGCACACAAAACAACAACATTTATATTGATATTTTTTATAGCTGAACAAGTGGGGCTCAAAACAGATGGGATCTGCCTGTCCTGAATGACGGGTCGCCACTGAATGGACATCCTGCTATCCAAACAGATGGTATCTGCCTGTCCTGAATGACGGGTCGCCAATGAATGGACATCCTGCTATCCAAACAGATGGGATCTGCCTGTCCTGAATGACGGGTCGCCACTGAATGGACATCCTGCTATCCAAACAGATGGGATCTGCCTGTCCTGAATGACGGGTCGCCACTGAATGGACATCCTGCTATCCAACCAGATGGGTTCTGCCTGTCCTGAATGACGGGGCGCCACTGAATGGACTAACATCCTACTATCCAAACAAATGGGATCTGCCTGTCCTGAATGACGGGTCGCCACTGAATGGACATCCTGCTATCCAAACAGATGGGATCTGCCTGTCCTGAATGACGAGTCGCCACTGAATGGACATCCTGCTATCCAAACAGATGGGATCTGCCTGTCCTGAATGACGGGGCGCCACAGAATGGACATCCTGCTATCCAAACAGATGGGATCTGCCTGTCCTGAATGACGGGGCGCCACTGAATGGATTAACATCCTGCTATCCAAACAGATGGGATCTGCCTGTCCTGAATGACGGGGCGCCACTGAATGGACATCCTGCTATCCAAACAGATGGGATCTGCCTGTCCTGAATGACGGGGCGCCACAGAATGGACATCCTGCTATCCAAACACATGGGATCTGCCTGTCCTGAATGACGGGTCGCCACTGAATGGACATCCTGCTATCCAAACAGATGGGATCTGCCTGTCCTGAATGACGGGTCGCCACTGAATGGACATCCTGCTATCCAAACAGATGGGATCTCCCTGTCCTGAATGACGGGGCGCCACAGAATGGACATCCTGCTATCCAAACAGATGGGATCTGCCTGTCCTGAATGATGGGTCGCCACTGAATGGACATCCTGCTATCCAAACAGATGGGATCTGCCTGTCCTGAATGACGGGTCGCCACTGAATGGACTAACATCCTGCTATCCAAACAGATGGGATCTGCCTGTCCTGAATGACGAGTCGCCACTGAATGGACATCCTGCTATCCAAACAGATGGGATCTGCCTGTCCTGAATGACGGGTCGCCACTGAATGGACATCCTGCTATCCAAACAGATGGGATCTGCCTGTCCTGAATGACGGGTCACCACTGAATGGACATCCTGCTATCCAAACAGATGGGATCTGCCTGTCCTGAATGACGGGTCGCCACTGAACGGACATCCTGCTATCCAACAGATGGGATCTGCCTGTCCTGAATGACGAGTCGCCACTGAATGGACATCCTGCTATCCAAACAGATGGGATCTGCCTGTCCTGAATGACGGGTCGCCACTGAATGGACATCCTGCTATCCAACAGATGGGATCTGCCTGTCCTGAATGACGGTCGCCACTGAATGGACATCCTGCTATCCAACAGATGGGATCTGCCTGTCCTGAATGACGGGTCGCCACTGAATGGACATCCTGCTATCCAAACAGATGGGATCTGCCTGTCCTGAATGACGGGTCACCACTGAATGGACATCCTGCTATCCAAACAGATGGGATCTGCCTGTCCTGAATGACGGGTCGCCACTGAACGGACATCCTGCTATCCAACAGATGGGATCTGCCTGTCCTGAATGACGAGTCGCCACTGAATGGACATCCTGCTATCCAAACAGATGGGATCTGCCTGTCCTGAATGACGGGTCGCCACTGAATGGACATCCTGCTATCCAACAGATGGGATCTGCCTGTCCTGAATGACGGGTCGCCACTGAATGGACATCCTGCTATCCAACAGATGGGATCTGCCCCACCTGTCCTGAATGACGGGTCGCCACTGAATGGACATCCTGCTATCCAAACAGATGGTATCTGCCTGTCCTGAATGACGGGTCGCCAATGAATGGACATCCTGCTATCCAAACAGATGGGATCTGCCTGTCCTGAATGACGGGTCGCCACTGAATGGACATCCTGCTATCCAAACAGATGGGATCTGCCTGTCCTGAATGACGGGTCGCCACTGAATGGACATCCTGCTATCCAAACAGATGGGATCTGCCTGTCCTGAATGACGGGTCGCCACTGAATGGACATCCTGCTATCCAAACAGATGGGTTCTGCCTGTCCTGAATGACGGGGCGCCACTGAATGGACTAACATCCTACTATCCAAACAAATGGGACCTGCCTGTCCTGAATGACGGGTCGCCACTGAATGGACATCCTGCTATCCAAACAGATGGGATCTGCCTGTCCTGAATGACGAGTCGCCACTGAATGGACATCCTGCTATCCAAACAGATGGGATCTGCCTGTCCTGAATGACGGGCGCCACAGAATGGACATCCTGCTATCCAAACAGATGGGATCTGCCTGTCCTGAATGACGGGGCGCCACTGAATGGATTAACATCCTGCTATCCAAACAGATGGGATCTGCCTGTCCTGAATGACGGGGCGCCACTGAATGGACATCCTGCTATCCAAACAGATGGGATCTGCCTGTCCTGAATGACGGGGCGCCACAGAATGGACATCCTGCTATCCAAACAGATGGGATCTGCCTGTCCTGAATGACGGGTCGCCACTGAATGGACATCCTGCTATCCAAACAGATGGGATCTGCCTGTCCTGAATGACGGGTCGCCACTGAATGGACATCCTGCTATCCAAACAGATGGGATCTCCCTGTCCTGAATGACGGGGCGCCACAGAATGGACATCCTGCTATCCAAACAGATGGGATCTGCCTGTCCTGAATGATGGGTCGCCACTGAATGGACATCCTGCTATCCAAACAGATGGGATCTGCCTGTCCTGAATGACGGGTCGCCACTGACTGGACTAACATCCTGCTATCCAAACAGATGGGATCTGCCTGTCCTGAATGACGAGTCGCCACTGAATGGACATCCTGCTATCCAAACAGATGGGATCTGCCTGTCCTGAATGACGGGTCGCCACTGAATGGACATCCTGCTATCCAAACAGATGGGATCTGCCTGTCCTGAATGACGGGTCGCCACTGAATGGACATCCTGCTATCCAAACAGATGGGATCTGCCTGTCCTGAATGACGAGTCGCCACTGAATGGACATCCTGCTATCCAAACAGATGGGATCTGCCTGTCCTGAATGACGGGTCGCCACAGAATGGACACCCTGCTATCCAAACAGATGGGATCTGCCTGTCCTGAATGACGAGTCACCACTGAATGGACATCCTGCTATCCAAACAGATGGGATCTGCCTGTCCTGAATGACGGGTCGCCACTGAATGGACATCCTGCTATCCAACAGATGGGATCTGCCCCACCTGTCCTGAATGACGGGTCGCCACTGAATGGACATCCTGCTATCCAAACAGATGGGATCTGCCTGTCCTGAATGACGGGTCACCACTGAATGGACATCCTGCTATCCAAACAGATGGGATCTGCCTGTCCTGAATGACGGGTCGCCACTGAACGGACATCCTGCTATCCAACAGATGGGATCTGCCTGTCCTGAATGACGGGTCGCCACTGAATGGACATCCTGCTATCCAACAGATGGGATCTGCCCCACCTGTCCTGAATGACGGGTCGCCACTGAATGGACATCCTGCTATCCAAACAGATGGGATCTGCCTGTCCTGAATGACGGGTCACCACTGAATGGACATCCTGCTATCCAAAGAGATGGGATCTGCCTGTCCTGAATGACGAGTCGCCACTGAATGGACATCCTGCTAACCAAACAGATGGGATCTGCCTGTCCTGAATGACGGGTCGCCACTGAATGGACATCCTGCTATCCAAACAGATGGGATCTGCCTGTCCTGAATGACGAGTCGCCACTGAATGGACATCCTGCTATCCAAACAGATGGGATCTGCCTGTCCTGAATGACGGGTCGCCACTGAATGGACATCCTGCTATCCAAACAGATGGGATCTGCCTGTCCTGAATGACGGGTCGCAACTGAATGGACTAACATCCTGCTATCCAAACAGATGGGATCTGCCTGTCCTGAATGGCGGGTCACCACTGAATGGACATCCTGCTATCCAAACAGATGGGATATGCCTGTCCTGAATGACGGGTCGCCACTGAATGGACTAACATCCTGCTATCCAAACAGATGGGATCTGCCTGTCCTGAATGACGGGTCGCCACTGAATGGACATCCTGCTATCCAAACAGATGGGATCTGCCTGTCCTGAATGACGGGTTGCCACTGAATGGACTAACATCCTGCTACCCAAACAGATGGGATCTGCCTGTCCTGAATGACGGGTCACCACTGAATGGACATCCTGCTATCCAAACAGATGGGATCTGCCTGTCCTGAATGACGGGTCGCCACTGAATGGACTAACATCCTGCTATCCAAACAGATGGGATCTGCCTGTCCTGAATGACGGGTCGCCACTGAATGGACATCCTGCTATCCAAACAGATGGGATCTGCCTGTCCTGAATGACGGGGCACCACTGAATGGACATCCTGCTATCCAAACAGATGGGATCTGCCTGTCCTGAATGACGGGTCACCACTGAATGGACATCCTGCTATCCAAACAGATGGGATCTGCCTGTCCTGAATGACGGGGCACCACTGAATGGACATCCTGCTATCCATACAGATGGGATCTACCTGTCCTGAATGACGGGTCACCACTGAATGGACATCCTGCTATCCAAACAGATGGGATCTACCTGTCCTGAATGACGGGGCGCCACTGAATGGACTAACATCCTGCTATCCAAACAGATGGGATCTGCCTGTCCTGAATGACGGGTCGCCACTGAATGGACATCCTGCTATCCAAACAGACGGGATCTGCCTGTCCTGAATGACGGGTCTCCACTGAATGGACTAACATCCTGCTATCCAAACAGATGGGATCTGCCTGTCCTGAATGACGGGTCGCCACTGAATGGACATCCTGCTATCCAAACAGATGGGATCTGCCTGTCCTGAATGACGGGTCACCACTGAATGGACTAACATCCTGCTATCCAAACAGATGGGATCTGCCTGTCCTGAATGACGGGTCGCCACTGAATGGACTAACATCCTGCTATCCAAACAGATGGGATCTGCCTGTCCTGAATGACGGGTCGCCACTGAATGGACACCCTGCTATCCAAACAGATGGGATCTGCCTGTCCTGAATGACGGGTCGCCACTGAATGGACATCCTGCTATCCAAACAGATGGGATCTGCCTGTCCTGAATGACGGGTCGCCACTGAATGGACTAACATCCTGCTATCCAAACAGATGGGATCTGCCTGTCCTGAATGACGGGTCGCCACTGAATGGACATCCTGCTATCCAAACAGATGGGATCTGCCTGTCCTGAATGACGAGTCGCCACTGAATGGACATCCTGCTATCCAAACAGATGGGATCTGCCTGTCCTGAATGACGGGGCGCCACAGAATGGACATCCTGCTATCCAAACAGATGGGATCTGCCTGTCCTGAATGACGGGGCGCCACTGAATGGATTAACATCCTGCTATCCAAACAGATGGGATCTGCCTGTCCTGAATGACGGGGCGCCACTGAATGGACATCCTGCTATCCAAACAGATGGGATCTGCCTGTCCTGAATGACGGGGCGCCACAGAATGGACATCCTGCTATCCAAACACATGGGATCTGCCTGTCCTGAATGACGGGTCGCCACTGAATGGACATCCTGCTATCCAAACAGATGGGATCTGCCTGTCCTGAATGACGGGTCGCCACTGAATGGACATCCTGCTATCCAAACAGATGGGATCTCCCTGTCCTGAATGACGGGGCGCCACAGAATGGACATCCTGCTATCCAAACA
Organism: Oncorhynchus nerka; assembly: GCF_034236695.1. Classification (NCBI taxonomy): domain Eukaryota; kingdom Metazoa; phylum Chordata; class Actinopteri; order Salmoniformes; family Salmonidae; genus Oncorhynchus; species Oncorhynchus nerka. The sequence continues at coordinate 251,806 of NW_027040444.1, forward strand.
GATGGGATCTGCCTGTCCTGAATGATGGGTCGCCACTGAATGGACATCCTGCTATCCAAACAGATGGGATCTGCCTGTCCTGAATGACGGGTCGCCACTGAATGGACTAACATCCTGCTATCCAAACAGATGGGATCTGCCTGTCCTGAATGACGAGTCGCCACTGAATGGACATCCTGCTATCCAAACAGATGGGATCTGCCTGTCCTGAATGACGGGTCGCCACTGAATGGACATCCTGCTATCCAAACAGATGGGATCTGCCTGTCCTGAATGACGGGTCACCACTGAATGGACATCCTGCTATCCAAACAGATGGGATCTGCCTGTCCTGAATGACGGGTCGCCACTGAACGGACATCCTGCTATCCAACAGATGGGATCTGCCTGTCCTGAATGACGAGTCGCCACTGAATGGACATCCTGCTATCCAAACAGATGGGATCTGCCTGTCCTGAATGACGGGTCGCCACTGAATGGACTAACATCCTGCTATCCAAACAGATGGGATCTGCCTGTCCTGAATGACGAGTCGCCACTGAATGGACATCCTGCTATCCAAACAGATGGGATCTGCCTGTCCTGAATGACGGGTCGCCACTGAATGGACATCCTGCTATCCAAACAGATGGGATCTGCCTGTCCTGAATGACGGGTCACCACTGAATGGACATCCTGCTATCCAAACAGATGGGATCTGCCTGTCCTGAATGACGGGTCGCCACTGAACGGACATCCTGCTATCCAACAGATGGGATCTGCCTGTCCTGAATGACGAGTCGCCACTGAATGGACATCCTGCTATCCAAACAGATGGGATCTGCCTGTCCTGAATGACGGGTCGCCACTGAATGGACATCCTGCTATCCAACAGATGGGATCTGCCTGTCCTGAATGACGGGTCGCCACTGAATGGACATCCTGCTATCCAACAGATGGGATCTGCCTGTCCTGAATGACGGGTCGCCACTGAATGGACATCCTGCTATCCAAACAGATGGGATCTGCCTGTCCTGAATGACGGGTCACCACTGAATGGACATCCTGCTATCCAAACAGATGGGATCTGCCTGTCCTGAATGACGGGTCGCCACTGAACGGACATCCTGCTATCCAACAGATGGGATCTGCCTGTCCTGAATGACGAGTCGCCACTGAATGGACATCCTGCTATCCAAACAGATGGGATCTGCCTGTCCTGAATGACGGGTCGCCACTGAATGGACATCCTGCTATCCAACAGATGGGATCTGCCTGTCCTGAATGACGGGTCGCCACTGAATGGACATCCTGCTATCCAACAGATGGGATCTGCCCCACCTGTCCTGAATGACGGGTCGCCACTGAATGGACATCCTGCTATCCAAACAGATGGTATCTGCCTGTCCTGAATGACGGGTCGCCAATGAATGGACATCCTGCTATCCAAACAGATGGGATCTGCCTGTCCTGAATGACGGGTCGCCACTGAATGGACATCCTGCTATCCAAACAGATGGGATCTGCCTGTCCTGAATGACGGGTCGCCACTGAATGGACATCCTGCTATCCAAACAGATGGGATCTGCCTGTCCTGAATGACGGGTCGCCACTGAATGGACATCCTGCTATCCAAACAGATGGGTTCTGCCTGTCCTGAATGACGGGGCGCCACTGAATGGACTAACATCCTACTATCCAAACAAATGGGACCTGCCTGTCCTGAATGACGGGTCGCCACTGAATGGACATCCTGCTATCCAAACAGATGGGATCTGCCTGTCCTGAATGACGAGTCGCCACTGAATGGACATCCTGCTATCCAAACAGATGGGATCTGCCTGTCCTGAATGACGGGGCGCCACAGAATGGACATCCTGCTATCCAAACAGATGGGATCTGCCTGTCCTGAATGACGGGGCGCCACTGAATGGATTAACATCCTGCTATCCAAACAGATGGGATCTGCCTGTCCTGAATGACGGGGCGCCACTGAATGGACATCCTGCTATCCAAACAGATGGGATCTGCCTGTCCTGAATGACGGGGCGCCACAGAATGGACATCCTGCTATCCAAACAGATGGGATCTGCCTGTCCTGAATGACGGGTCGCCACTGAATGGACATCCTGCTATCCAAACAGATGGGATCTGCCTGTCCTGAATGACGGGTCGCCACTGAATGGACATCCTGCTATCCAAACAGATGGGATCTCCCTGTCCTGAATGACGGGGCGCCACAGAATGGACATCCTGCTATCCAAACAGATGGGATCTGCCTGTCCTGAATGATGGGTCGCCACTGAATGGACATCCTGCTATCCAAACAGATGGGATCTGCCTGTCCTGAATGACGAGTCGCCACTGAATGGACATCCTGCTATCCAAACAGATGGGATCTGCCTGTCCTGAATGACGGGTCGCCACTGAATGGACATCCTGCTATCCAAACAGATGGGATCTGCCTGTCCTGAATGACGGGTCGCCACTGAATGGACATCCTGCTATCCAAACAGATGGGATCTGCCTGTCCTGAATGACGAGTCGCCACTGAATGGACATCCTGCTATCCAAACAGATGGGATCTGCCTGTCCTGAATGACGGGTCGCCACAGAATGGACACCCTGCTATCCAAACAGATGGGATCTGCCTGTCCTGAATGACGAGTCACCACTGAATGGACATCCTGCTATCCAAACAGATGGGATCTGCCTGTCCTGAATGACGGGTCGCCACTGAATGGACATCCTGCTATCCAACAGATGGGATCTGCCCCACCTGTCCTGAATGACGGGTCGCCACTGAATGGACATCCTGCTATCCAAACAGATGGGATCTGCCTGTCCTGAATGACGGGTCACCACTGAATGGACATCCTGCTATCCAAACAGATGGGATCTGCCTGTCCTGAATGACGGGTCGCCACTGAACGGACATCCTGCTATCCAACAGATGGGATCTGCCTGTCCTGAATGACGGGTCGCCACTGAATGGACATCCTGCTATCCAACAGATGGGATCTGCCCCACCTGTCCTGAATGACGGGTCGCCACTGAATGGACATCCTGCTATCCAAACAGATGGGATCTGCCTGTCCTGAATGACGGGTCACCACTGAATGGACATCCTGCTATCCAAACAGATGGGATCTGCCTGTCCTGAATGACGGGTCGCCACTGAACGGACATCCTGCTATCCAACAGATGGGATCTGCCTGTCCTGAATGACGGGTCGCCACTGAATGGACATCCTGCTATCCAACAGATGGGATCTGCCCCACCTGTCCTGAATGACGGTCGCCACTGAATGGACATCCTGCTATCCAAACAGATGGGATCTGCCTGTCCTGAATGACGGGTCACCACTGAATGGACATCCTGCTATCCAAAGAGATGGGATCTGCCTGTCCTGAATGACGAGTCGCCACTGAATGGACATCCTGCTAACCAAACAGATGGGATCTGCCTGTCCTGAATGACGGGTCGCCACTGAATGGACATCCTGCTATCCAAACAGATGGGATCTGCCTGTCCTGAATGACGAGTCGCCACTGAATGGACATCCTGCTATCCAAACAGATGGGATCTGCCTGTCCTGAATGACGGGTCGCCACTGAATGGACATCCTGCTATCCAAACAGATGGGATCTGCCTGTCCTGAATGACGGGTCGCAACTGAATGGACTAACATCCTGCTATCCAAACAGATGGGATCTGCCTGTCCTGAATGGCGGGTCACCACTGAATGGACATCCTGCTATCCAAACAGATGGGATATGCCTGTCCTGAATGACGGGTCGCCACTGAATGGACTAACATCCTGCTATCCAAACAGATGGGATCTGCCTGTCCTGAATGACGGGTCGCCACTGAATGGACATCCTGCTATCCAAACAGATGGGATCTGCCTGTCCTGAATGACGGGTTGCCACTGAATGGACTAACATCCTGCTACCCAAACAGATGGGATCTGCCTGTCCTGAATGACGGGTCACCACTGAATGGACATCCTGCTATCCAAACAGATGGGATCTGCCTGTCCTGAATGACGGGTCGCCACTGAATGGACTAACATCCTGCTATCCAAACAGATGGGATCTGCCTGTCCTGAATGACGGGTCGCCACTGAATGGACATCCTGCTATCCAAACAGATGGGATCTGCCTGTCCTGAATGACGGGGCACCACTGAATGGACATCCTGCTATCCAAACAGATGGGATCTGCCTGTCCTGAATGACGGGTCACCACTGAATGGACATCCTGCTATCCAAACAGATGGGATCTGCCTGTCCTGAATGACGGGGCACCACTGAATGGACATCCTGCTATCCATACAGATGGGATCTACCTGTCCTGAATGACGGGTCACCACTGAATGGACATCCTGCTATCCAAACAGATGGGATCTACCTGTCCTGAATGACGGGCGCCACTGAATGGACTAACATCCTGCTATCCAAACAGATGGGATCTGCCTGTCCTGAATGACGGGTCGCCACTGAATGGACATCCTGCTATCCAAACAGACGGGATCTGCCTGTCCTGAATGACGGGTCTCCACTGAATGGACTAACATCCTGCTATCCAAACAGATGGGATCTGCCTGTCCTGAATGACGGTCGCCACTGAATGGACATCCTGCTATCCAAACAGATGGGATCTGCCTGTCCTGAATGACGGGTCACCACTGAATGGACTAACATCCTGCTATCCAAACAGATGGGATCTGCCTGTCCTGAATGACGGGTCGCCACTGAATGGACTAACATCCTGCTATCCAAACAGATGGGATCTGCCTGTCCTGAATGACGGGTCGCCACTGAATGGACACCCTGCTATCCAAACAGATGGGATCTGCCTGTCCTGAATGACGGGTCGCCACTGAATGGACATCCTGCTATCCAAACAGATGGGATCTGCCTGTCCTGAATGACGGGTCGCCACTGAATGGACTAACATCCTGCTATCCAAACAGATGGGATCTGCCTGTCCTGAATGACGGGTCGCCACTGAATGGACATCCTGCTATCCAAACAGATGGGATCTGCCTGTCCTGAATGACGGGTCGCCACTGAATGGACATCCTGCTATCCAAACAGATGGGATCTGCCTGTCCTGAATGACGAGTCGCCACTGAATGGACATCCTGCTATCCAAACAGATGGGATCTGCCTGTCCTGAATGACGGGTCGCCACAGAATGGACACCCTGCTATCCAAACAGATGGGATCTGCCTGTCCTGAATGACGAGTCACCACTGAATGGACATCCTGCTATCCAAACAGATGGGATCTGCCTGTCCTGAATGACGGGTCGCCACTGAATGGACATCCTGCTATCCAAACAGATGGGATCTGCCTGTCCTGAATGACGGGTCGCCAATGAATGGACATCCTGCTATCCAAACAGATGGGATCTGCCTGTCCTGAATGACGGGTCGCCACTGAATGGACATCCTGCTATCCAACAGATGGGATCTGCCCCACCTGTCCTGAATGACGGGTCGCCACTGAATGGACATCCTGCTATCCAAACAGATGGGATCTGCCTGTCCTGAATGACGGGTCGCCACTGAACGGACATCCTGCTATCCAACAGATGGGATCTGCCTGTCCTGAATGACGAGTCGCCACTGAATGGACATCCTGCTATCCAAACAGATGGGATCTGCCTGTCCTGAATGACGGGTCGCCACTGAATGGACATCCTGCTATCCAACAGATGGGATCTGCCTGTCCTGAATGACGAGTCGCCACTGAATGGACATCCTGCTATCCAAACAGATGGGATCTGCCTGTCCTGAATGACGGGTCGCCACTGAATGGACATCCTGCTATCCAAACAGATGGGATCTGCCTGTCCTGAATGACGGGTCGCCACTGAATGGACATCCTGCTATCCAAACAGATGGGATCTGCCTGTCCTGAATGACGGGTCGCCACTGAATGGACATCCTGCTATCCAAACAGATGGGATCTGCCTGTCCTGAATGACGAGTCGCCACTGAATGGACATCCTGCTATCCAAACAGATGGGATCTGCCTGTCCTGAATGACGGGTCGCCACAGAATGGACACCCTGCTATCCAAACAGATGGGATCTGCCTGTCCTGAATGACGAGTCACCACTGAATGGACATCCTGCTATCCAAACAGATGGGATCTGCCTGTCCTGAATGACGGGTCGCCACTGAATGGACATCCTGCTATCCAACAGATGGGATCTGCCCCACCTGTCCTGAATGACGGGTCGCCACTGAATGGACATCCTGCTATCCAAACAGATGGGATCTGCCTGTCCTGAATGACGGGTCGCCACTGAATGGACATCCTGCTATCCAAACAGACGGGATCTGCCTGTCCTGAATGACGGGTCTCCACTGAATGGACTAACATCCTGCTATCCAAACAGATGGGATCTGCCTGTCCTGAATGACGGGTCGCCACTGAATGGACATCCTGCTATCCAAACAGATGGGATCTGCCTGTCCTGAATGACGGGTCACCACTGAATGGACTAACATCCTGCTATCCAAACAGATGGGATCTGCCTGTCCTGAATGACGGGTCGCCACTGAATGGACTAACATCCTGCTATCCAAACAGATGGGATCTGCCTGTCCTGAATGACGGGTCGCCACTGAATGGACATCCTGCTATCCAAACAGATGGGATCTGCCTGTCCTGAATGACGGGTCACCACTGAATGGACATCCTGCTATCCAAACAGATGGGATCTGCCTGTCCTGAATGACGGGTCGCCACTGAACGGACATCCTGCTATCCAACAGATGGGATCTGCCTGTCCTGAATGACGGGTCGCCACTGAATGGACATCCTGCTATCCAACAGATGGGATCTGCCCCACCTGTCCTGAATGACGGGTCGCCACTGAATGGACATCCTGCTATCCAAACAGATGGGATCTGCCTGTCCTGAATGACGGGTCACCACTGAATGGACATCCTGCTATCCAAAGAGATGGGATCTGCCTGTCCTGAATGACGAGTCGCCACTGAATGGACATCCTGCTAACCAAACAGATGGGATCTGCCTGTCCTGAATGACGGGTCGCCACTGAATGGACATCCTGCTATCCAAACAGATGGGATCTGCCTGTCCTGAATGACGAGTCGCCACTGAATGGACATCCTGCTATCCAAACAGATGGGATCTGCCTGTCCTGAATGACGGGTCGCCACTGAATGGACATCCTGCTATCCAAACAGATGGGATCTGCCTGTCCTGAATGACGGGTCGCAACTGAATGGACTAACATCCTGCTATCCAAACAGATGGGATCTGCCTGTCCTGAATGGCGGGTCACCACTGAATGGACATCCTGCTATCCAAACAGATGGGATATGCCTGTCCTGAATGACGGGTCGCCACTGAATGGACTAACATCCTGCTATCCAAACAGATGGGATCTGCCTGTCCTGAATGACGGGTCGCCACTGAATGGACATCCTGCTATCCAAACAGATGGGATCTGCCTGTCCTGAATGACGGGTTGCCACTGAATGGACTAACATCCTGCTACCCAAACAGATGGGATCTGCCTGTCCTGAATGACGGGTCACCACTGAATGGACATCCTGCTATCCAAACAGATGGGATCTGCCTGTCCTGAATGACGGGTCGCCACTGAATGGACTAACATCCTGCTATCCAAACAGATGGGATCTGCCTGTCCTGAATGACGGGTCGCCACTGAATGGACATCCTGCTATCCAAACAGATGGGATCTGCCTGTCCTGAATGACGGGCACCACTGAATGGACATCCTGCTATCCAAACAGATGGGATCTGCCTGTCCTGAATGACGGGTCACCACTGAATGGACATCCTGCTATCCAAACAGATGGGATCTGCCTGTCCTGAATGACGGGGCACCACTGAATGGACATCCTGCTATCCATACAGATGGGATCTACCTGTCCTGAATGACGGGTCACCACTGAATGGACATCCTGCTATCCAAACAGATGGGATCTACCTGTCCTGAATGACGGGGCGCCACTGAATGGACTAACATCCTGCTATCCAAACAGATGGGATCTGCCTGTCCTGAATGACGGGTCGCCACTGAATGGACATCCTGCTATCCAAACAGACGGGATCTGCCTGTCCTGAATGACGGGTCTCCACTGAATGGACTAACATCCTGCTATCCAAACAGATGGGATCTGCCTGTCCTGAATGACAGGTCGCCACTGAATGGACATCCTGCTATCCAAACAGATGGGATCTGCCTGTCCTGAATGACGGGTCACCACTGAATGGACTAACATCCTGCTATCCAAACAGATGGGATCTGCCTGTCCTGAATGACGGGTCGCCACTGAATGGACTAACATCCTGCTATCCAAACAGATGGGATCTGCCTGTCCTGAATGACGGGTCGCCACTGAATGGACACCCTGCTATCCAAACAGATGGGATCTGCCTGTCCTGAATGACGGTCGCCACTGAATGGACATCCTGCTATCCAAACAGATGGGATCTGCCTGTCCTGAATGACGGGTCGCCACTGAATGGACTAACATCCTGCTATCCAAACAGATGGGATCTGCCTGTCCTGAATGACGGGTCGCCACTGAATGGACATCCTGCTATCCAAACAGATGGGATCTGCCTGTCCTGAATGACGGGTCGCCACTGAATGGACATCCTGCTATCCAAACAGATGGGATCTGCCTGTCCTGAATGACGAGTCGCCACTGAATGGACATCCTGCTATCCAAACAGATGGGATCTGCCTGTCCTGAATGACGGGTCGCCACAGAATGGACACCCTGCTATCCAAACAGATGGGATCTGCCTGTCCTGAATGACGAGTCACCACTGAATGGACATCCTGCTATCCAAACAGATGGGATCTGCCTGTCCTGAATGACGGGTCGCCACTGAATGGACATCCTGCTATCCAAACAGATGGGATCTGCCTGTCCTGAATGACGGGTCGCCAATGAATGGACATCCTGCTATCCAAACAGATGGGATCTGCCTGTCCTGAATGACGGGTCGCCACTGAATGGACATCCTGCTATCCAACAGATGGGATCTGCCCCACCTGTCCTGAATGACGGGTCGCCACTGAATGGACATCCTGCTATCCAAACAGATGGGATCTGCCTGTCCTGAATGACGGGTCGCCACTGAACGGACATCCTGCTATCCAACAGATGGGATCTGCCTGTCCTGAATGACGAGTCGCCACTGAATGGACATCCTGCTATCCAAACAGATGGGATCTGCCTGTCCTGAATGACGGGTCGCCACTGAATGGACATCCTGCTATCCAACAGATGGGATCTGCCTGTCCTGAATGACGGGTCGCCACTGAATGGACATCCTGCTATCCAACAGATGGGATCTGCCCCACCTGTCCTGAATGACGGGTCGCCACTGAATGGACATCCTGCTATCCAAACAGATGGGATCTGCCTGTCCTGAATGACGGGTCACCACTGAATGGACATCCTGCTATCCAAAGAGATGGGATCTGCCTGTCCTGAATGACGAGTCGCCACTGAATGGACATCCTGCTAACCAAACAGATGGGATCTGCCTGTCCTGAATGACGGGTCGCCACTGAATGGACATCCTGCTATCCAAACAGATGGGATCTGCCTGTCCTGAATGACGAGTCGCCACTGAATGGACATCCTGCTATCCAAACAGATGGGATCTGCCTGTCCTGAATGACGGGTCGCCACTGAATGGACATCCTGCTATCCAAACAGATGGGATCTGCCTGTCCTGAATGACGGGTCGCAACTGAATGGACTAACATCCTGCTATCCAAACAGATGGGATCTGCCTGTCCTGAATGGCGGGTCACCACTGAATGGACATCCTGCTATCCAAACAGATGGGATATGCCTGTCCTGAATGACGGGTCGCCACTGAATGGACTAACATCCTGCTATCCAAACAGATGGGATCTGCCTGTCCTGAATGACGGGTCGCCACTGAATGGACATCCTGCTATCCAAACAGATGGGATCTGCCTGTCCTGAATGACGGGTCGCCACTGAATGGACTAACATCCTGCTATCCAAACAGATGGGATCTGCCTGTCCTGAATGACGGGTTGCCACTGAATGGACTAACATCCTGCTACCCAAACAGATGGGATCTGCCTGTCCTGAATGACGGGTCACCACTGAATGGACATCCTGCTATCCAAACAGATGGGATCTGCCTGTCCTGAATGACGGGTCGCCACTGAATGGACTAACATCCTGCTATCCAAACAGATGGGATCTGCCTGTCCTGAATGACGGGTCGCCACTGAATGGACATCCTGCTATCCAAACAGATGGGATCTGCCTGTCCTGAATGACGGGGCACCACTGAATGGACATCCTGCTATCCAAACAGATGGGATCTGCCTGTCCTGAATGACGGGTCACCACTGAATGGACATCCTGCTATCCAAACAGATGGGATCTGCCTGTCCTGAATGACGGGGCACCACTGAATGGACATCCTGCTATCCATACAGATGGGATCTACCTGTCCTGAATGACGGGTCACCACTGAATGGACATCCTGCTATCCAAACAGATGGGATCTACCTGTCCTGAATGACGGGGCGCCACTGAATGGACTAACATCCTGCTATCCAAACAGATGGGATCTGCCTGTCCTGAATGACGGGTCGCCACTGAATGGACATCCTGCTATCCAAACAGATGGGATCTGCCTGTCCTGAATGACGGGTCACCACTGAATGGACTAACATCCTGCTATCCAAACAGATGGGATCTGCCTGTCCTGAATGACGGGTTGCCACTGAATGGACTAACATCCTGCTATCCAAACAGATGGGATCTGCCTGTCCTGAATGACGGGTCGCCACTGAATGGACTAACATCCTGCTATCCAAACAGATGGGATCTGCCTGTCCTGAATGACGGGTCGCCACTGAATGGACTAACATCCTGCTATCCAAACAGATGGGATCTGCCTGTCCTGAATGGCTGGTCACCACTGAATGGACATCCTGCTATCCAAACAGATGGGATATGCCTGTCCTGAATGACGGGTCACCACTGAATGGACTAACATCCTGCTATCCAAACAGATGGGATCTGCCTGTCCTGAATGACGGGTCGCCACTGAATGGACATCCTGCTATCCAAACAGATGGGATCTGCCTGTCCTGAATGACGGGTTGCCACTGAATGGACTAACATCCTGCTACCCAAACAGATGGGATCTGCCTGTCCTGAATGACGGGTCACCACTGAATGGACATCCTGCTATCCAAACAGATGGGATCTGCCTGTCCTGAATGACGGGTCGCCACTGAATGGACTAACATCCTGCTATCCAAACAGATGGGATCTGCCTGTCCTGAATGACGGGGCGCCACTGAATGGACTAACATCCTGCTATCCAAACAGATGGGATCTGCCTGTCCTGAATGATGGGTCGCCACTGAATGGACATCCTGCTATCCAAACAGATGGGATCTGCCTGTCCTGAATGACGGGTCGCCACTGAATGGACATCCTGCTATCCAAACAGATGGGATCTGCCTGTCCTGAATGACGGGTCGCCACTGAATGGACTAACATCCTGCTATCCAAACAGATGGGATCTGCCTGTCCTGAATGACGGGTCGCCACTGAATGGACATCCTGCTATCCAAACAGATGGGATCTGCCTGTCCTGAATGACGGGTCGCCACTGAATGGACATCCTGCTATCCAAACAGATGGGATCTGCCTGTCCTGAATGACGGGTCGCCACTGAATGGACATGCTGCTATCCAAACAGATGGGATCCGCCTGTCCTGAATGACGGGTCGCCACTGAATGGACATCCTGCTATCCAAACAGATGGGATCCGCCTGTCCTGAATGACGGGTCGCCACTGAATGGACATCCTGCTATCCAAACAGATGGGATCTGCCTGTCCTGAATGACGGGTCGCCACTGAATGGACATCCTGCTATCCAAACAGATGGGATCTGCCTCTCCTGAATGACGAGTCACCACTGAATGGACATCCTGCTATCCAAACAGATGGGATCTGCCTGTCCTGAATGACTGGTCGCCACTGAATGGACATCCTGCTATCCAAACAGATGGGATCTGCCTGTCCTGAATGACGGGGCGCCACTGAATGGACATCCTGCTATCCAAACAGATGGGATCTGCCTGTCCTGAATGACGGGTCGCCACTGAATGGACATCCTGCTATCCAAACAGATGGGATCTGCCTGTCCTGAATGACGGGTCACCACTGAATGGACTAACATCCTGCTATCCAAACAGATGGGATCTGCCTGTCCTGAATGACGGGTCGCCACTGAATGGACTAACATCCTGCTATCCAAACAGATGGGATCTGCCTGTCCTGAATGACGGGTCGCCACTGAATGGACTAACATCCTGCTATCCAAACAGATGGGATCTGCCTGTCCTGAATGACGGGTCGCCACTGAATGGACACCCTGCTATCCAAACAGATGGGATCTGCCTGTCCTGAATGACGGGTCGCCACTGAATGGACATCCTGCTATCCAAACAGATGGGATCTGCCTGTCCTGAATGACGGGTCGCCACTGAATGGACTAACATCCTGCTATCCAAACAGATGGGATCTGCCTGTTCTGAATGACGGGTCGCCACTGAATGGACTAACATCCTGCTATCCAAACAGATGGGATCTGCCTGTCCTGAATGACGGGTCGCCACTGAATGGACTAACATCCTGCTATCCAAACAGATGGGATCTGCCTGTCCTGAATGGCGGGTCACCACTGAATGGACATCCTGCTATCCAAACAGATGGGATCTGCCTGTCCTGAATGACGGGTCGCCACTGAATGGACTAACATCCTGCTATCCAAACAGATGGGATCTGCCTGTCCTGAATGACGGGGCGCCACTGAATGGACTAACATCCTGCTATCCAAACAGATGGGATCTGCCTGTCCTGAATGATGGGTCGCCACTGAATGGACATCCTGCTATCCAAACAGATGGGATCTGCCTGTCCTGAATGACGGGTCGCCACTGAATGGACATCCTGCTATCCAAACAGATGGGATCTGCCTGTCCTGAATGACGGGTCGCCACTGAATGGACTAACATCCTGCTATCCAAACAGATGGGATCTGCCTGTCCTGAATGACGGGTCGCCACTGAATGGACATCCTGCTATCCAAACAGATGGGATCTGCCTGTCCTGAATGACGGGTCGCCACTGAATGGACATCCTGCTATCCAAACAGATGGGATCTGCCTGTCCTGAATGACGGGTCGCCACTGAATGGACATGCTGCTATCCAAACAGATGGGATCCGCCTGTCCTGAATGACGGGTCGCCACTGAATGGACATCCTGCTATCCAAACAGATGGGATCCGCCTGTCCTGAATGACGGGTCGCCACTGAATGGACATCCTGCTATCCAAACAGATGGGATCTGCCTGTCCTGAATGACGGGTCGCCACTGAATGGACATCCTGCTATCCAAACAGATGGGATCTGCCTCTCCTGAATGACGAGTCACCACTGAATGGACATCCTGCTATCCAAACAGATGGGATCTGCCTGTCCTGAATGACTGGTCGCCACTGAATGGACATCCTGCTATCCAAACAGATGGGATCTGCCTGTCCTGAATGACAGATCGCCACTGAATGGACATTCTGCTATCCAAACAGATGGGATCTGCCTGTCCTGAATGACGGTCGCCACTGAATGGACATCCTGCTATCCAAACAGATGGGTTCTGCCTGTCCTGAATGACGGGCGCCACTGAATGGACTAACATCCTACTATCCAAACAGATGGGATCTGCCTGTCCTGAATGACGGGTCGCCACTGAATGGACATCCTGCTATCCAAACAGATGGGATCTGCCTGTCCTGAATGACGGGGCGCCACTGAATGGACATCCTGCTATCCAAACAGATGGGATCTGCCTGTCCTGAATGACGGGCGCCACTGAATGGACATCCTGCTATCCAAACAGATGGGACCTGCCTGTCCTGAATGACGGGTCGCCACTGAATGGACATCCTGCTATCCAAACAGATGGGATCTGCCTGTCCTGAATGACGGGGCGCCACAGAATGGACATCCTGCTATCCAAACAGATGGGATCTGCCTGTCCTGAATGACGGTCGCCACTGAATGGACATCCTGCTATCCAAACAGATGGGATCTGCCTGTCCTGAATGACGGGTCGCCACTGAATGGACATCCTGCTATCCAAACAGATGGGATCTGCCTGTCCTGAATGACGGGTCGCCACTGAATGGACATCCTGCTATCCAAACAGATGGGATCTGCCTGTCCTGAATGACGGGGCGCCACTGAATGGACATCCTGCTATCCAAACAGATGGGATCTCCCTGTCCTGAATGACGGGGCGCCACAGAATGGACATCCTGCTATCCAAACAGATGGGATCTGCCTGTCCTGAATGACGGATCGCCACTGAATGGACATCCTGCTATCCAAACAGATGGGATATGCCTGTCCTGAATGACGGGTCACCACTGAATGGACTAACATCCTGCTATCCAAACAGATGGGATCTGCCTGTCCTGAATGACGGGTCACCACTGAATGGACATCCTGCTATCCAAACAGATGGGATCTGCCTGTCCTGAATGACGGGTTGCCACTGAATGGACTAACATCCTGCTACCCAAACAGATGGGATCTGCCTGTCCTGAATGACGGGTCACCACTGAATGGACATCCTGCTATCCAAACAGATGGGATCTGCCTGTCCTGAATGACGGGTCGCCACTGAATGGACTAACATCCTGCTATCCAAACAGATGGGATCTGCCTGTCCTGAATGACGGGGCGCCACTGAATGGACTAACATCCTGCTATCCAAACAGATGGGATCTGCCTGTCCTGAATGATGGTCGCCACTGAATGGACATCCTGCTATCCAAACAGATGGGATCTGCCTGTCCTGAATGACGGGTCGCCACTGAATGGACATCCTGCTATCCAAACAGATGGGATCTGCCTGTCCTGAATGACGGGTCGCCACTGAATGGACTAACATCCTGCTATCCAAACAGATGGGATCTGCCTGTCCTGAATGACGGGTCGCCACTGAATGGACATCCTGCTATCCAAACAGATGGGATCTGCCTGTCCTGAATGACGGGTCGCCACTGAATGGACATCCTGCTATCCAAACAGATGGGATCTGCCTGTCCTGAATGACGGGTCTCCACTGAATGGACATGCTGCTATCCAAACAGATGGGATCCGCCTGTCCTGAATGACGTGGTCGCCACTGAATGGACATCCTGCTATCCAAACAGATGGGATCCGCCTGTCCTGAATGACGGGTCGCCACTGAATGGACATCCTGCTATCCAAACAGATGGGATCTGCCTGTCCTGAATGACGGTCGCCACTGAATGGACATCCTGCTATCCAAACAGATGGGATCTGCCTCTCCTGAATGACGAGTCACCACTGAATGGACATCCTGCTATCCAAACAGATGGGATCTGCCTGTCCTGAATGACTGGTCGCCACTGAATGGACATCCTGCTATCCAAACAGATGGGATCTGCCTGTCCTGAATGACAGATCGCCACTGAATGGACATTCTGCTATCCAAACAGATGGGATCTGCCTGTCCTGAATGACGGGTCGCCACTGAATGGACATCCTGCTATCCAAACAGATGGGTTCTGCCTGTCCTGAATGACGGGCGCCACTGAATGGACTAACATCCTACTATCCAAACAGATGGGATCTGCCTGTCCTGAATGACGGGTCGCCACTGAATGGACATCCTGCTATCCAAACAGATGGGATCTGCCTGTCCTGAATGACGGGCGCCACTGAATGGACATCCTGCTATCCAAACAGATGGGATCTGCCTGTCCTGAATGACGGGGCGCCACTGAATGGACATCCTGCTATCCAAACAGATGGGACCTGCCTGTCCTGAATGACGGGTCGCCACTGAATGGACATCCTGCTATCCAAACAGATGGGATCTGCCTGTCCTGAATGACGGGGCGCCACAGAATGGACATCCTGCTATCCAAACAGATGGGATCTGCCTGTCCTGAATGACGGTCGCCACTGAATGGACATCCTGCTATCCAAACAGATGGGATCTGCCTGTCCTGAATGACGGGTCGCCACTGAATGGACATCCTGCTATCCAAACAGATGGGATCTGCCTGTCCTGAATGACGGGTCGCCACTGAATGGACATCCTGCTATCCAAACAGATGGGATCTGCCTGTCCTGAATGACGGGCGCCACTGAATGGACATCCTGCTATCCAAACAGATGGGATCTCCTGTCCTGAATGACGGGCGCCACAGAATGGACATCCTGCTATCCAAACAGATGGGATCTGCCTGTCCTGAATGACGAGTCACCACTGAATGGACATCCTGCTATCCAAACAGATGGGATCTGCCTGTCCTGAATGACGAGTCACCACTGAATGGACATCCTGCTATCCAAACAGATGGGATCTGCCTGTCCTGAATGACGGGGCGCCACAGAATGGACATCCTGCTATCCAAACAGATGGGATCTGCCTGTCCTGAATGACGAGTCACCACTGAATGGACATCCTGCTATCCAAACAGATGGGATCTGCCTGTCCTGAATGACGAGTCACCACTGAATGGACATCCTGCTATCCAAACAGATGGGATCTGCCTGTCCTGAATGACGGGCGCCACTGAATGGAGATCCTGCTATCCAAACAGATGGGATCTGCCTGTCCTGAATGACGGGTCGCCACTGAATGGACATCCTGCTATCCAAACAGATGGGATCTGCCTGTCCTGAATGGTCGCCACTGAATGGACATCCTGCTATCCAAACAGATGGGATCTGCCTGTCCTGAATGACGGGTCGCCACAGAATGGACATCCTGCTATCCAAACAGATGGGATCTGCCTGTCCTGAATGACGGGTCGCCACTGAATGGACATCCTGCTATCCAAACAGATGGGATCTGCCTGTCCTGAATGACGGGCGCCACTGAATGGACATCCTGCTATCCAAACAGATGGGATCTGCCTGTCCTGAATGACGGGTCGCCACTGAATGGACATCCTGCTATCCAAACAGATGGGATCTGCCTGTCCTGAATGACGAGTCACCACTGAATGGACATCCTGCTATCCAAACAGATGGGATCTGCCTGTCCTGAATGACGAAGTCACCACTGAATGGACATCCTGCTATCCAAACAGATGGGATCTGCCTGTCCTGAATGACGGGCGCCACTGAATGGACATCCTGCTATCCAAACAGATGGGATCTGCCTGTCCTGAATGACGGTCGCCACTGAATGGACTAACATCCTGCTATCCAAACAGATGGGATCTGCCTGTCCTGAATGACGGGTCGCCACTGAATGGACATCCTGCTATCCAAACAGATGGGATCTGCCTGTCCTGAATGACGGTCGCCACTGAATGGACATCCTGCTATCCAAACAGATGGGATCTGCCTGTCCTGAATGACGGGTCGCCACTGAATGGACATCCTGCTATCCAAACAGATGGGATCTGCCTGTCCTGAATGACGGGTCGCCACTGAATGGACATCCTGCTATCAAAACAGATGGGATCTGCCTGTCCTGAATGACGGGTCGCCACTGAATGGACATCCTGCTATCCAAACAGATGGGATCTGCCTGTCCTGAATGACGGGGCGCCACTGAATGGACATCCTGCTATCCAAACAGATGGGATCTGCCTGTCCTGAATGACGGGGCGCCACTGAATGGACATCCTGCTATCCAAACAGATGGGACCTGCCTGTCCTGAATGACGGGTCGCCACTGAATGGACATCCTGCTATCCAAACAGATGGGATCTGCCTGTCCTGAATGACGGTCGCCACTGAATGGACATCCTGCTATCCAAACAGATGGGATCTGCCTGTCCTGAATGACGGGTCACCACTGAATGGACATCCTGCTATCCAAACAGATGGGATCTGCCTGTCCTGAATGACGGGTTGCCACTGAATGGACTAACATCCTGCTACCCAAACAGATGGGATCTGCCTGTCCTGAATGACGGGTCACCACTGAATGGACATCCTGCTATCCAAACAGATGGGATCTGCCTGTCCTGAATGACGGGTCGCCACTGAATGGACTAACATCCTGCTATCCAAACAGATGGGATCTGCCTGTCCTGAATGACGGGGCGCCACTGAATGGACTAACATCCTGCTATCCAAACAGATGGGATCTGCCTGTCCTGAATGATGGGTCGCCACTGAATGGACATCCTGCTATCCAAACAGATGGGATCTGCCTGTCCTGAATGACGGGTCGCCACTGAATGGACATCCTGCTATCCAAACAGATGGGATCTGCCTGTCCTGAATGACGGGTCGCCACTGAATGGACTAACATCCTGCTATCCAAACAGATGGGATCTGCCTGTCCTGAATGACGGGTCGCCACTGAATGGACATCCTGCTATCCAAACAGATGGGATCTGCCTGTCCTGAATGACGGGTCGCCACTGAATGGACATCCTGCTATCCAAACAGATGGGATCTGCCTGTCCTGAATGACGGGTCTCCACTGAATGGACATGCTGCTATCCAAACAGATGGGATCCGCCTGTCCTGAATGACGGGTCGCCACTGAATGGACATCCTGCTATCCAAACAGATGGGATCCGCCTGTCCTGAATGACGGGTCGCCACTGAATGGACATCCTGCTATCCAAACAGATGGGATCTGCCTGTCCTGAATGACGGGTCGCCACTGAATGGACATCCTGCTATCCAAACAGATGGGATCTGCCTCTCCTGAATGACGAGTCACCACTGAATGGACATCCTGCTATCCAAACAGATGGGATCTGCCTGTCCTGAATGACTGGTCGCCACTGAATGGACATCCTGCTATCCAAACAGATGGGATCTGCCTGTCCTGAATGACAGATCGCCACTGAATGGACATTCTGCTATCCAAACAGATGGGATCTGCCTGTCCTGAATGACGGGTCGCCACTGAATGGACATCCTGCTATCCAAACAGATGGGTTCTGCCTGTCCTGAATGACGGGGCGCCACTGAATGGACTAACATCCTACTATCCAAACAGATGGGATCTGCCTGTCCTGAATGACGGGTCGCCACTGAATGGACATCCTGCTATCCAAACAGATGGGATCTGCCTGTCCTGAATGACGGGGCGCCACTGAATGGACATCCTGCTATCCAAACAGATGGGATCTGCCTGTCCTGAATGACGGGGCGCCACTGAATGGACATCCTGCTATCCAAACAGATGGGACCTGCCTGTCCTGAATGACGGGTCGCCACTGAATGGACATCCTGCTATCCAAACAGATGGGATCTGCCTGTCCTGAATGACGGGGCGCCACAGAATGGACATCCTGCTATCCAAACAGATGGGATCTGCCTGTCCTGAATGACGGTCGCCACTGAATGGACATCCTGCTATCCAAACAGATGGGATCTGCCTGTCCTGAATGACGGGTCGCCACTGAATGGACATCCTGCTATCCAAACAGATGGGATCTGCCTGTCCTGAATGACGGGTCGCCACTGAATGGACATCCTGCTATCCAAACAGATGGGATCTGCCTGTCCTGAATGACGGGGCGCCACTGAATGGACATCCTGCTATCCAAACAGATGGGATCTCCCTGTCCTGAATGACGGGGCGCCACAGAATGGACATCCTGCTATCCAAACAGATGGGATCTGCCTGTCCTGAATGACGAGTCACCACTGAATGGACATCCTGCTATCCAAACAGATGGGATCTGCCTGTCCTGAATGACGAGTCACCACTGAATGGACATCCTGCTATCCAAACAGATGGGATCTGCCTGTCCTGAATGACGGGGCGCCACAGAATGGACATCCTGCTATCCAAACAGATGGGATCTGCCTGTCCTGAATGACGAGTCACCACTGAATGGACATCCTGCTATCCAAACAGATGGGATCTGCCTGTCCTGAATGACGAGTCACCACTGAATGGACATCCTGCTATCCAAACAGATGGGATCTGCCTGTCCTGAATGACGGGGCGCCACTGAATGGAGATCCTGCTATCCAAACAGATGGGATCTGCCTGTCCTGAATGACGGGTCGCCACTGAATGGACATCCTGCTATCCAAACAGATGGGATCTGCCTGTCCTGAATGACGAGTCGCCACTGAATGGACATCCTGCTATCCAAACAGATGGGATCTGCCTGTCCTGAATGACGGGTCGCCACAGAATGGACATCCTGCTATCCAAACAGATGGGATCTGCCTGTCCTGAATGACGGGTCGCCACTGAATGGACATCCTGCTATCCAAACAGATGGGATCTGCCTGTCCTGAATGACGGGGCGCCACTGAATGGACATCCTGCTATCCAAACAGATGGGATCTGCCTGTCCTGAATGACGGGTCGCCACTGAATGGACATCCTGCTATCCAAACAGATGGGATCTGCCTGTCCTGAATGACGAGTCACCACTGAATGGACATCCTGCTATCCAAACAGATGGGATCTGCCTGTCCTGAATGACGAGTCACCACTGAATGGACATCCTGCTATCCAAACAGATGGGATCTGCCTGTCCTGAATGACGGGGCGCCACTGAATGGACATCCTGCTATCCAAACAGATGGGATCTGCCTGTCCTGAATGACGGGTCGCCACTGAATGGACTAACATCCTGCTATCCAAACAGATGGGATCTGCCTGTCCTGAATGACGGGTCGCCACTGAATGGACATCCTGCTATCCAAACAGATGGGATCTGCCTGTCCTGAATGACGGGTCGCCACTGAATGGACATCCTGCTATCCAAACAGATGGGATCTGCCTGTCCTGAATGACGGGTCGCCACTGAATGGACATCCTGCTATCCAAACAGATGGGATCTGCCTGTCCTGAATGACGAGTCGCCACTGAATGGACTAACATCCTGCTATCCAAACAGATGGGATCTGCCTGTCCTGAATGACGGGTCGCCACTGAATGGACATCCTGCTATCCAAACAGATGGGATCTGCCTGTCCTGAATGACGGGTCGCCACTGAATGGACATCCTGCTATCCAAACAGATGGGATCTGCCTGTCCTGAATGACGGGTCGCCACTGAATGGACATCCTGCTATCCAAACAGATGGGATCTGCCTGTCCTGAATGACGGGTCGCCACTGAATGGACATCCTGCTATCAAAACAGATGGGATCTGCCTGTCCTGAATGACGGGTCGCCACTGAATGGACATCCTGCTATCCAAACAGATGGGATCTGCCTGTCCTGAATGACGGGGCGCCACTGAATGGACATCCTGCTATCCAAACAGATGGGATCTGCCTGTCCTGAATGACGGGGCGCCACTGAATGGACATCCTGCTATCCAAACAGATGGGACCTGCCTGTCCTGAATGACGGGTCGCCACTGAATGGACATCCTGCTATCCAAACAGATGGGATCTGCCTGTCCTGAATGACGGTCGCCACTGAATGGACATCCTGCTATCCAAACAGATGGGATCTGCCTGTCCTGAATGACGGGTCGCCACTGAATGGACATCCTGCTATCCAAACAGATGGGATCTGCCTGTCCTGAATGACGGGTCGCCACTGAATGGACATCCTGCTATCCAAACAGATGGGATCTGCCTGTCCTGAATGACGGGGCGCCACTGAATGGACATCCTGCTATCCAAACAGATGGGATCTCTCTGTCCTGAATGACGGGGCGCCACAGAATGGACATCCTGCTATCCAAACAGATGGGATCTGCCTGTCCTGAATGACGGATCGCCACTGAATGGACATCCTGCTATCCAAACAGATGGGATCTGCCTGTCCTGAATGACGGGGCGCCACTGAATGGACATCCTGCTATCCAAACAGATGGGATCTGCCTGTCCTGAATGACGGGTCGCCACTGAATGGACATCCTGCTATCCAAACAGATGGGATCTGCCTGTCCTGAATGACGAGTCGCCACTGAATGGACATCCTGCTATCCAAACAGATGGGATCTGCCTGTCCTGAATGACGGGTCGCCACAGAATGGACATCCTGCTATCCAAACAGATGGGATCTGCCTGTCCTGAATGACAGGTCGCCACTGAATGGACATCCTGCTATCCAAACAGATGGGATCTGCCTGTCCTGAATGACGGGGCGCCACTGAATGGACATCCTGCTATCCAAACAGATGGGATCTGCCTGTCCTGAATGACGGGTCGCCACTGAATGGACATCCTGCTATCCAAACAGATGGGATCTGCCTGTCCTGAATGACGAGTCACCACTGAATGGACATCCTGCTATCCAAACAGATGGGATCTGCCTGTCCTGAATGACGAGTCACCACTGAATGGACATCCTGCTATCCAAACAGATGGGATCTGCCTGTCCTGAATGACGGGGCGCCACTGAATGGACATCCTGCTATCCAAACAGATGGGATCTGCCTGTCCTGAATGACGGGTCGCCACTGAATGGACATCCTGCTATCCAAACAGATGGGATCTGCCTGTCCTGAATGACGGGTCGCCACTGAATGGACTAACATCCTGCTATCCAAACAGATGGGATCTGCCTGTCCTGAATGACGGGTCGCCACTGAATGGACATCCTGCTATCCAAACAGATGGGATCTGCCTGTCCTGAATGACGGGTCGCCACTGAATGGACATCCTGCTATCCAAACAGATGGGATCTGCCTGTCCTGAATGACGGGTCGCCACTGAATGGACATCCTGCTATCCAAACAGATGGGATCTGCCTGTCCTGAATGACGAGTCGCCACTGAATGGACTAACATCCTGCTATCCAAACAGATGGGATCTGCCTGTCCTGAATGACGGGTCGCCACTGAATGGACATCCTGCTATCCAAACAGATGGGATCTGCCTGTCCTGAATGACGGGTCGCCACTGAATGGACATCCTGCTATCCAAACAGATGGGATCTGCCTGTCCTGAATGACGGGTCGCCACTGAATGGACATCCTGCTATCCAAACAGATGGGATCTGCCTGTCCTGAATGACGGGTCGCCACTGAATGGACATCCTGTTATCCAAACAGATGGGATCTGCCTGTCCTGAATGACGGGGCGCCACTGAATGGACTAACATCCTGCTATCCAAACAGATGGGATCTGCCTGTCCTGAATGACTGGTCGCCACTGAATGGACATCCTGCTATCCAAACAGATGGGATCTGCCTGTCCTGAATGACAGGTCGCCACTGAATGGACATCCTGCTATCAAAACAGATGGGATCTGCCTGTCCTGAATGACGGGTCGCCACTGAATGGACATCCTGCTATCAAAACAGATGGGATCTGCCTGTCCTGAATGACGAGTCGCCACTGAATGGACATCCTGCTATCCAAACAGATGGGATCTGCCTGTCCTGAATGACGAGTCGCCACTGAATGGACATCCTGCTATCCAAACAGATGGGATCTGCCTGTCTGCCTGTCCTGAATGACGGGTAGCCACTGAATGGACATCCTGCTATCCAAACAGATGGGATCTGCCTGTCCTGAATGACGGGTCGCCACTGAATGGACATCCTGCTATCCAAACAGATGGGATCTGCCTGTCCTGAATGACGGGTCGCCACTGAATGGACATCCTGCTATCCAAACAGATGGGATCTGCCTGTCCTGAATGACGGGTCGCCACTGAATGGACATTCTGCTATCCAAACAGATGGGATCTGCCTGTCCTGAATGACGGGTCTCCACTGAATGGACATCCTGCTATCCAAACAGATGGGATCTGCCTGTCCTGAATGACGGGTCGCCACTGAATGGACATCCTGCTATCCAAACAGATGGGATCTGCCTGTCCTGAATGACGGGTCGCCACAGACTGGACATCCTGCTATCCAAACAGATGGGATCTGCCTGTCCTGAATGACGGGTCGCCACTGAATGGACTAACATCCTGCTACTGTGTAATATAACTTGCAAACGTTGTGAATTTAGGTATAAAGGTATTAATATTGTCCTGTAGCTAATTGACCGTGGAATCTGTGATTTATTACCACAAACATTGTGTTTGGTGCCTGAGTTTGTACATACTGTTTGCAAAAAGGATCCGTGTCCCCCCTCTACTCCACTGTTATAATACCTACTGCTAATTTAAATTGACGCAGTTCCAACATAATCCACAGGAGGGCAGTCTAAAATCCTAATCCTGCTATATTGCACTTAACTCAATTATTATTTCATGCAAAACATGAATTTGTGGTCTAGGCTTCCACCCTGTGGATTGTTTAAGAACTGCACAGTGCGGTAGCATGACTAGATCACATTAGTTGGCAGTAACGTGACCAACGTCAACATGAGGCTTTTTTTAAAATTTATTGCCGATCAAATATTGGACATGGTTTATAAAAACATTGCAACAGAATAATGATACAAATACTTTCCACAACATTTTTTCTTCATGGAAAATTGCGCTGTAGTTATGCCCTTGTAATTTCTACTTGTTCATATATTTTGATATTATTATTGACACCATATTCCATGGGTTTACTGACCACAATCCATTGAATTGATACTGAGAAGTGTTGATTATTTTGGCGTCAGGAGAGAGAGCACGGCGCATTGAAGAAAGCAGTGAGATATGCAACGTCTATGTCTCTGTAAAATGTACTAGCACGCAAAGCCATGTCGGTCTCTGCGCGACCGTTTTCATTTCTACATGATTCCATATGTGTTATTTCATAGTTATGATGTCTTTGCTATTATTCTACAATGTAGAAAATATTACAAATAAAGAAACCCTCGCTTTCCCTCCTCCTCCTCCTCTCCACCTCTTGACACCTGTTCAGGTAAACCTGCACGGTTTCTATGGAGACAGATTGAACACCACCCTCCTCCACTGTCATCACGAGCAGCTGGTTGATGACGTTGTTTAAACCGTGTGTTTGTTTTGATTGAGGTGGTTTTACACCGCGGACAAGTCCACAACCCGTTTGCTTCACCACTACGACGTTGACATCGTGTAAATAGTTTTGGGATTTAAACACGTCATCTCCCGGTCTACCGAGGCGCTGAACCCGAGCTGTTTAGTCATACAGGGTGTGTCTCTGTTCACTCGCAGCGGACTCGTTTTTCCACTCTTTCTACCGGGTTCCTCTCTCTTTCTCGCCCTCTCTCTTTACTGCGAGCTCCGGTGCAGACCTCCTCCGGTAAGTTTCCACCGCTCGACATCAGATCGTTAGTTGAAGAGTTGTTGACGAGGTTATTCTGCTGAACCAGGTGATGTGTTTTAACCTGGACTGTGATTGTATTTGGGATCATTTATCAACACGGATGCGGAGAGATACAACAGGATTTTAGCAGATAATGGCGAGCTGTGGCTGTTGCAAAAGAGAATACTTTATATTCTCTAACTCCGTCTGTTTTATGAATGGAAACACAGATCTGTGACTATTTTCCATTACTTTAAACGTGGAAAAGTTTTTGATGGCGTTTAAAGCTTTTGCCTTTTTTAAGTTAGTTAGTGATTCTGTTCTGTGTTTCTCTTCAGACAGAACGATCTTTCTTCGAATCAAACCAACTATCAGCGATCTATCAGAATGGTAAGTTCACTTCACTAGACAACTTTATAATGCTGTTATTATAACGTCCAATTTAACTTCACTAAAAGCCACTTCAGATGAATAAACGGAAATGTCGCTGTCGGGTAAAAGAGAACTGTATTATTCCATTACTATGTTAATGTTTAACTTTCTATCTCTGTCTATAATGGACACCACATCCGCGGCACCGCCCCAGGCGACAGGCTTTAAATACTCATTACACCTTATCCCAGAACAATACACACTGTAGAACCCAGTATGGAACACATGGGTTCTAGAATAGGTTGTTACACTGTATAACTGTAGAACGAAGGGAGATCATTTGAGATCTAGAATAGGTTGTTACACTCTATAACTGCAGAACCCAGTATGGAACACATACACTGTATAACTGTAGAACCCAGTATGGAACACATGGGATCTAGAATAGGTTGTTACACTGTATAACTGTAGAACCCAGTATGGAACACATGGGATCTAGAATAGGTTGTTACACTGTATAACTGTAGAACCCAGTATGGAACACATGGGTTCTAGAATAGGTTATTACACTGTATAACTGTAGAACCCAGTATGGAACACATGGGTTCTAGAATAGGTTATTACACTGTATAACTGTAGAACCCAGAATGGAACACGTGGGTTCTAGAATAGGTTGTTACACTGTATAACTGTAGAACCCAGTATGGAACACATGGGTTCTAGAATAGGTTGTTACACTGTATAACTGTAGAACCCAGTATGGAACACATGGGTTCTAGAATAGGTTATTACACTGTATAACTGCAGAACCCAGTATGGAACACATGGGTTCTAGAATAGGTTATTACACTGTATAACTGCAGAACCCAGTATGGAACACATGGGTTCTAGAATAGGTTGTTACACTGTATAACTGCAGAACGAAGGGAGATCATTTGAGATCTAGAATAGGTTGTTACACTCTATAACTGCAGAACGAAGGGAGATCATTTGGGTTCTAGAATAGGTTGTTACACTGTATAACTGTAGAACCCAGTATGGAACACATGGGATCTAGAATAGGTTGTTACACTCTATAACTGCAGAAGGAAGGGAGATCATTTGAGACTGTACTCCCATATGTGTTTTCATTCATCCCGGGTGAGTTTCTCCCAAAACATATGTGTCATGTTTAGCTTTAAAAACATTGTTCATCTATTGCCTAACACTGAAAAATGGTGTTGATGCTGAAGATACTGGCTCTGTCCCGAATCTCCATACTAGCTTGTAAAGTGTTGGTCCCGTGTTTCTTATTTTCAATGACGGCCTAGTGGGTTAACTGGTCTAGGAACAGTGGGTTAACTGGTCTAGGAACAGTGGGTTAACTGGTCTAGGAACAGTGGGTTAACTGGTCTAGGAACAGTGGGTTAACTGGTCTAGGAACGGTGGGTTAACTGGTCTAGGAACGGTGGGTTAACTGGTCTAGGAACAGTGGAACAGTGGGTTAACTGGTCTAGGAACAGTGGGTTAACTGGTCTGGGAACAGTGGGTTAACTGGTCTGGGAACAGTGGGTTAACTGGTCTGGGAACAGTGGGTTAACTGGTCTAGGAACAGTGGGTTAACTGGTCTAGGAACAGTGGGTTAACTGGTCTAGGAACAGTGGGTTAACTGCCTTGTTCAGGGGCAGTGTGTGTGTGGAGCAGAGGGGCTGTATTTGGGGAAGTCAGTATGAGTCATGTGTGTGGGCCTTTCTTCAGACAGGGTGGGGCTCTGCCTCCTTCCCCTCCCTCTCTTCCACCTCGCTCTCTCTCTTCCTCCTCTCTTCCTCCTCTCTTCCTCCTCTCTTCCTCCTCTCTTCCTCCTCTCTCTTCTCTCTCTTCCTTCTCTCTCTCTTCCTTCTCTCTCTCTTCCTTCTCTCTCTCTCTTCCTTCTCTCTCTCTCTTCCTTCTCTCTCTCTCTTCCTTCTCTCTCTCTTCTTCTCTCTCTCTCTCTTCCTTCTCTCTCTCTCTCTCTCTCTCTCTCTTCCTTCTCTCTCTCTCTCTCTCTCTCTCTCTCTCTCTCTCTCTCTCTCTCTCTCTTCTTCTTCTCTCTCTCTCTTCCTTCTCTCTCTCTCTCTCTCTCTCTCTCTCTCTCTCTCTCTCTCTCTCTCTCTTCTTCTCTCTCTCTCTCTCTCTCTCTCTCTCTCTCTCTCTCTCTCTCCTTCTCTCTCTCTCCCTTCTCTCTCTCTCTCTCTCTCTCCCTTCTCTCTCTCTTCTCTCTCTCTCTCTCTCTCTCCCTTCTCTCTCTCTCCCTTCTCTCTCTCTCTCTCCCTTCTCTCTCTCCCTTCTCTCTCTCTCCCTTCTCTCTCTCTTCTCTCTCTCTCTCTCTCTCTCCCTTCTCTCTCTCTCCTTCTCTCTCTCTCTCTCCTTCTCTCTCTCCTCTCTCTCTCTCCCTTCTCTCTCTCTCTCTCCCTTCTCTCTCTCTCTCTCTTCTCTCTCTCTCTCTCTCTCCCTTCTCTCTCTCTTCCTTCTCTCTCTCTCTCTCCCTCTCTCTCTCTCTTCCTTCTCTCTCTCTCTTCCCTCTCTCTCTCTTCCTTCTCTCTCTCTCTGAGTACACACACAGGATGGAGTACAAAACGGACAGTGTGGAGCAGTAAACAGTAGATAGTGTGTTTACTGTTCAGGGTGTAGAGCTGCTCCTCACTTAGCAGGGGCGTAGTGGCCCTCCCTCACTTAGCAGGGGTGTAGTGGCCCTCCCTCACTTAGCAGGGGCGTAGTGGCCCCCCCTCACTTAGCAGGGGCGTAGTGGCCCTCCCTCACTTAGCAGGGGCGTAGTGGCCCCCCCTCACTTAGCAGGGGTGTAGTGGCCCTCCCTCAGTTAGCAGAAGCGTAGTGGCCCCCCCTCACTTAGCAGGGGTGTAGTGCCCTCCCCCTCACTTAGCAGGGGCGTAGTGGCCCCCACTCACTTAGCAGGGGTGTAGTGCCCCCCCCTCACTTAGCAGGGGCGAGTGGCCCCCCTCACTTAGCAGGGGCGTAGTGGCCCCCTCACTTAGCAGGGGCGTAGTGGCCCCCCCCTCACTTAGCAGGGGCGTAGTGGCCCCCCTCACTTAGCAGGGGCGTAGTGCCCCCTCACTTAGCAGGGGCGTAGTGGCCCCCTCACTTAGCAGGGCGTAGTGGCTCCCCCTCACTTAGCAGGGCGTAGTGGCCCCCACTCACTTAGTAGGGCGTAGTGCCCCCTCACTTAGCAGGGCGTAGTGGCCCCCTCACTTAGCAGGGGCGTAGTGGCCCCCCTCACTTAGCAGGGGCGTAGTGGCCCCACTCACTTAGCAGGTGATGCGGAACGCCACGTGAAGTGTGGCGCCCGCAGGGCAGCTCTCCAGGCCATCTACTCTTTTCTATTTTTACTAATGACCTGCCACTGGCATTAAACAAAGCATGTGTGTCTATGTATGCTGATGATTCAACCATATACCCATCAGCAACCACAGCTAATGAAGTCACTGAAACCCTTAACAAAGAGTTGCAGTCTGTTTTGGAGTGGGTGGCCAGTAATAAACTGGTCCTGAACATCTCTAAAACTAAGAACATTGTATTTGGTACAAATCATTCCTTAAGTTCTAGACCTACACTTCAACTATGACAGACAAAATTAGAAAAAAAATCCAGAAAATCACATTGTAGGATTTTTAATTAATTTATTTGCAAATTATGGTGGAAAATAAGTATTTGGTCACCTACGAACATGCAAGATTTCTGGCTCTCACAGACCTGTAACTTCTTCTTTAAGAGGCTCCTCTGTCCTCCACTCGTTACCTGTATTAATGGCACCTGTTTGAACTTGTTATCAGTATAAAAGACACCTCTCCACAACCTCAAACAGTCACACTTCAAACTCCACTATGGCCAAGACCAAAGAGCTGTCAAAGGACACCAGAAACTAAATTGTAGACCTGCACCAGGCTGGGAAGACTGAATCTGCAATAGGAAAGCAGCTTGGTTTGAAGAAATCAACTGTGGGAGCAATTATTAGGAAATGGAAGACATACAAGACCACAGATAATCTCCCTCGATCTGGGGCTCCACGCAAGATCTCACCCCGTGGGGTCAAAATGATCACAAGAACGGTGAGCAAAAATCCCAGAACCACACGGTGGGACCTAGTGAATGACCTGCAGAGAGCTGGGACCAAAGTAACAAAGCCTACCATCAGTAACACACTACGCCACCAGGGACTCAAATCAGACCAGAGGAAGTAGAGATGACCAGGGATGTTCTCTGTTTAGTGAGTCCTCCAGATCAGAGGCAGTAGGGATGACCAGGGATGTTCTCTGTTTAGTGAGTCCTCCAGACCAGAGGCAGTAGGGATGACCAGGGACGTTCTCTGTTTAGTGAGTCCTCCAGATCAGAGGCAGTAGGGATGACCAGGGATGTTCTCTGTTTAGTGAGTCCTCCAGATCAGAGGCAGTAGGGATGACCAGGGATGTTCTCTGTTTAGTGAGTCCTCCAGATCAGAGGCAGTAGAGATGACCAGGGATGTTCTCTTGACGAGAGCGAATTAGACCATGTTCCTGTCCTGATAAGCATTCAAAATGTAACTAGTACTTTTGGGTGTCAGTGACAATGGAAGGAGTAAAAAGTATATTATTTTCTTTAGGGATGTAGGAAAGTAAAAGTTGTCAAAAATATAAATAGTATAGATACTCAAATGACTTAAGTAGTATTTATTTATTTATTTATTTTACATTATATTACATTTGCACAAATTCCTAAAAACCTGTTTTTGTTTTTTCATTCTGGACTCCTGTGTGGAGGATGTTGTTTTGGTTCCTTCCTGTCTGGCTGCTCTGCACCTCTCCTATTGGTCCCACTAGCCTCTCCATTACAATCCAATCAGCTGCTGTGTGTGGAGGATGTTGTTTTGGTTCCTTCCTGTCTGGCTGCTCTACACCTCTCCTATTGGTTCCACTAGCCTCTCCATTACAATCCAATCAGCTGCTGTGTGTGGAGGATGTTGTTTTGGTTCCTTCCTGTCTGGCTGCTCTACACCTCTCCTATTGGTCCCACTAGCCTCTCCATTACAATCCAATCAGCTGCTGTGTGTGGAGGGGGGAGGATGTTGTTTTGGTTCCTTCCTGTCTGGCTGCTCTGCACCTCTCCTATTGGTCCCACTAGCCTCTCCATTACAATCAAATCAGCTGCTGTGTGTGGAGGATGTTGTTTTGGTTCCTTCCTGTCTGTCTGCTCTACACCTCTCCTATTGGTCCCACTAGCCTCTCCATTACAATCCAATCAGCTGCTGTGTGTGGAGGGGGGAGGATGTTGTTTTGGTTCCTTCCTGTCTGGCTGCTCTGCACCTCTCCTATTGGTCCCACTAGCCTCTCCATTACAATCCAATCAGCTGCTGTGTGTGGAGGATGTTGTTTTGGTTCCTTCCTGTCTGGCTGCTCTACACCTCTCCTATTGGTCCCACTAGCCTCTCCATTACAATCCAATCAGCTGCTGTGTGTGGAGGATGTTGTTTTGGTTCCTTCCTGTCTGGCTGCTCTACACCTCTCCTATTGGTCCCACTAGCCTCTCCATTACAATCCAATCAGCTGCTGTGTGTGGAGGGGGGAGGATGTTGTTTTGGTTCCTTCCTGTCTGGCTGCTCTACACCTCTCCTATTGGTCCCACTAGCCTCTCCATTACAATCCAATCAGCTGCTGTGTGTGGAGGGGGGAGGATGTTGTTTTGGTTCCTTCCTGTCTGGCTGCTCTACACCTCTCCTATTGGTCCCACTAGCCTCTCCATTACAATCCAATCAGCTGCTGTGTATGGAGGATGTTGTTGGGCTCTGACAGACAATCCTGGACTCTGTTGTGTTCGTCTCATTCCAGAAACATTCCGTGGTTCCCCTCCCTAAACAACAATGTTCCCAAAACCACCAGCGTCAGCTAACAACAGTGACCTTAGACTGCACTACCTCACACACACTTCTCCTGTTAGCTGAGGGGGGATCCAGTCGTGTGTGTGTGTGTATTATATATATATATATAAGTATTCCTAGTCATGTGAAATCAATAGATTAGGACTGAGGGAGGAGCCAGTCATGTGAGGAGGAGCCTCTTAATTGACTGATTTCTTTATATGAACTGCGTTTTTATATATTTGTTCAGTATACATTACCCACAGTCCTCTCTGGTCTACCCTGAACTACTTTACCCACAGTCCTCTCTGGTCTACCCTGAACTACTTTACCCACAGTCCTCTCTGGTCTACCCTGAACTACATTACCCACAGTCCTCTCTGGTCTACCCTGAACTACTTTACCCACAGTCCTCTCTGGTCTACCCTGAACTACTTTACCCACAGTCCTCTCTGGTCTACCCTGAACTACTTTACCCACAGTCCTCTCTGGTCTACCTGAACTACATTACTACACACAGTCCTCTGGTCTACCCCGAACTACATTACCCACAGTCCTCTCTGGTCTACCCTGAACTACATTACCCACAGTCCTCTCTGGTCTACCCTGAACTACATTACCCACAGTCCTCTCTGGTCTACCCTGAACTACACTACCCACAGTCCTCTCTGGTCTACCCTGAACTACATTACCCACAGTCCTCCTCACTGTGTGTCTGTTCTCTGATAGGCTGCCGAGGCAGTGTGAGAGCCAGTGGAAACTTCAACGCCAACCAAGATGCAGAGACCCTCTACAAGGCCATGAAGGGACTGGGTCAGTGGTGTGTGTGGTCTGAATGTGCTGCAAAGTGAGGGAGTAACCATGGCACCAAAGATTTGACTATGGTGTTTGTTGCCGTAGGAACCGATGAGGATTCCATCATGAAGTTGTTGACGTCTCAAAGTAGCAACAGCCAGAGACAGCAGATCAAAGCTGCATACAAGACCCTGCATGGCAAGGTCAGAACACAACCACAATACAACCACAATACAACCACAATACAATACAACCACAACCACAATATAACCACAATACAACCACAATATAACCACAATACAACCACAACCACAATATAACCACAATACAACCACAACCACAATATAACCACAATACAACCACAACCACAACCACAATATAACCACAATACAACCACAACCACAATACAACCACAACCACAACCACAATACAACCACAATACAACCACAACCACAATACAACCACAATACAACCACAACACAATACAACCACAATACAACCACACAATACAACCCACAACCACAATACAACCACAATACAAACCACAACCACAATACAACCACAATACAACCACAACCACAATACAACCACAATACAACCACAACCACAATACAACCACAATACAACCACAACCACAATACAACCACAATACAACCACAACCACAATACAACCACAACCACAACCACAATACAACCACAACCACAATACAACCACAACCACAATACAACCACAATACAACCACAATACAACCACAACCACAATACAACCACAATACAACCAAAACCACAATATAACCACAATACAACCATAACCACAATACAACCACAACCACAATACAACCACAACCACAATACAACCACAATACAACCACAACCACAATACAACCACAATACAACCACAACCACAATATAACCACAATACAACCACAACCACAATATAACCACAATACAACCACAACCACAATATAACTAATATAACCAATACAACCACAACCACAATATAACCACAATACAACCACAACCACAATATAACCACAATACAACCACAACCACAATATAACCACAATACAACCACAACCCAATATAACCACAATACAACCACAACCACAATATAACCACAATACAACCACAACCACAATACAACCACAATATAACCACAATACAACCACAACCACAATACAACCACAATATAACCACAATACAACCACAACCACATACAACCACAATACAACCACAATACAACCACAACCACAATACAAACACAACCACAACCACAATGCAAACACAACCACAACCACAATGCAAACCACAACCACAATACAACCACAATACAACCACAACCACAATACAACCACAATACAACCACAATACAACTATAACCACAATACAACCACAACCACAATATAACCACAATACAACCACAACCACAATACAACCACAACCCACAACCACAATACAACAATACAACCACAACCACAATACAACCACAACCACAACCACAATACAACTACAACCACAACCACAATACAACTACAACCACAACCACAATACAACCACAACCACAATATAACCACAATACAACCACAACCACAATATAACCACAATACAACCACAACCACAATATAACCACAATACAACCACAGCCACAATACAACCACAACCACAATATAACCACAATACAACCACAACCACAATGCAAACACAACTACAACCACAATACAACCACAATACAACCACAACCACAATACAACCACAACCACAATACAACCACAACCACAATACAACCACAATACAACCACAACCACAAGACAACCACAACCAATACAACCACAACCACAATACAACCACAAGCACAATACAACCACCACAATACAACCACAAGCAAACACAACCACAATACAACCACAATACAACCACAACCACAATACAACCATAATACAACCACAACCACAATACAACCACAACCACAATACAACCACAATACAACCACAACCACAATACAACCACAACCACAATACAACCACAATATACAAACACAACCACAATACAACCACAATATACAACCACAACCACAATACAACCACAATACAACCACAACCACAATACAACCACAATACAACCACAACCACAATACAACCACAATACAACCACAATACAACCACAACCACAACCACAATACAACCACAACCACAATACAACCACAAGCACAATACAACCACAATACAACCACAACCACAATATAACCACAATACAACCATAATACAACCACAACCACAATACAACCACACCACAACCACAATACAACCACAACCACAATAGAACC
The DNA here is from genome assembly GCF_034236695.1 of Oncorhynchus nerka. Lineage (NCBI taxonomy): Eukaryota > Metazoa > Chordata > Actinopteri > Salmoniformes > Salmonidae > Oncorhynchus > Oncorhynchus nerka. The sequence continues at coordinate 286,360 of NW_027040444.1, forward strand.
TCAATACAACCACAACCACAATAGAACCTCAATACAACCACAACACAACCACAATACAACCACAACCACAATAGAACCTCAATACAACCACAATACAACCACAACCACAATACAACCACAACCACAATACCCTGTAATGACATCTGTGACCCTGTGCATATGAACAATAAACTCATCTAATGTAATCTACAACCACAATACAACCTTAACACAATCCTCCCTCTACCTTTCTCTCTCTCTCTCCCTCCCTCCCTCCTCTTGTCTCTCCTCTCTCTCTCTCTCTCTCTCTCTCTCTCTCTCCCCCTCCTTCCCTCCCTCCCTCGTCCTCCTCCTCTCTCTTTCCTCCTCCCTCCTCTCTCCAGGACCTGGTAGGTGATCTGCAGGGTGAACTGGGGGGAACGTTTGAGACTCTGGTAGTGGCTCTAATGACTCCGCCCATCCTTTACGATGTGACATCACTACGGAACGCCATCAAGGTATTTGACCCAGGACTAGTGATGTCATATCCTGTGAGTGACGGTGTGATGTCATAGTGACTGTGTGTTGATGTCACGGTGTAGGGGGCGGGGACCGATGAGAAGGTGCTGATTGAGATCCTGTCTTCTAGAACGGCCCAGCAGATTAAGGACATCACTGCTGCCTATCGCCAGGGTAACACACAGATACACACACACACACTGCTGCCTACCGCCAGGGTAACACACACACACACTGACTCACTAATTGTGTGTGTGTGTGTTCGTGTTCCAGAGTTTGATGCAGACCTGGAGGAGGATGTAACAGGAGACACGTCAGGTCACTTCAGGAGACTGCTGGTCATCCTGCTACAGGTGAGGGGTCAGAGGTCAGGGGAACATAGATCTGGTATATATAGATGTGTGGGACATAGATCTGTACGAGCCAAAAGTTTGGACACACCTATGAAATAACACCTATGGAATCATGTAGTAACTAAAAACTAAACAAATAAATATATTTGAGATTCTTCAGCCCTTTGCTTTGATGACAGCTTTGCACACTCTTGGCATTCTCTCAACCAGCTTCACCTGGAATGCTTTTCCAACAGTCTTGAAGGAGTTCCCACATATGCTGAGCACTTGGCTGCTTTTCCTTCACACTGCGGTCCAATTCATCCCAAACCATCTCAATTTGGTTGAGGTCGGGTGATTGTGGAGGCCATCTGATGCAGCACTCAATAATTCTCCTTCCTGGTAATATAGACCTTACACAGCCTGGAGGTGTGTTGGGTCATTGTCCTGTTGAAAAACAAATGATAGTCCCACTAAGCGCAAACCAGATGGGACGGCGTATTGCTGCAGAATGCTTCGGTAGCCATGCTGGTTAAGAGTCCCTTGAATTCTAAATAAATCAAAGACCGTGTCACCAGCAAAGCACCCCCACACCATCACATCACCTCCTCCATGCTTCACGGTGGGAACCCCACACCATCACATCACCTCCTCCATGCTTCACGGTGGGAACCCCACACCATCACATCACCTCCTCCATGCTTCACGGTGGGAACCCCACACCATCACATCACCTCCTCCATGCTTCACGGTGGGAACCCCACACCATCACATCACCTCCTCCATGCTTCACGGTGGGAACCCCACACCATCACATCACCTCATCCATGCTTCACGGTGGGAACCCCACACCATCACACCTCCTCCATGCTTCACGGTGGGAACCCCACACCATCACATCACCTCCTCCATGCTTCACGGTGGGAACCATGGAGATAATCCGTTCACCTACTCTGCCTCTCAAAAAGCGCTTGGATCCAAAAATCTCAAATTTGAACTCCTCAGACCAAAGGACAGATTTCCACCGGTCTAATTTCCATTGCTCGTGTTTCTTGGCCCATTCAAGTCTCTTCTTCTTATTGGTGTCCTTTAGTAGTGGTTTCTTTGCAACAATTCGACCATGAAGGCCTGGTTCACACAGTCTCCTCTGAACAGTTGATGTTGAGATGTGCCTGTTACTTGAACTCTGTGAAGCATTTATTTGGGCTGCAATCTGAGGATGGTAACTCTAATGAACTCATCCTCTGTAGCAGAGGTAACTGGGTCTTCCTTTCCTGTGGTGGTCCTCATGAGAGCCAGTTAACTCTAATGAACTTATCCTCTGCAGCAGAGGTAACTCTGGGTCTTCCTTCCTGTGGCGGTCCTCATTAGAGCCAGTTCCATCATAGCGCTTGATGGTTTTGCGACTGCACTTGAAACTTTCGAAGTTCTTGAAATGTTCCGGATTGACTGACCTTCATGTCTAAAAGGAATGATGGACTGTCGTTTCTCTTTGCTTATTTGAGCTGTTCTTTCCATAATATGGACTTGGTCTTTTACCAAATAGGGCTATCTTCTGTACACCAACCCTACCTTGTCATAACACAACTGATTGGCTCAAACACATTAAAAAGGAAAGGAATTCCACAAATTAACTTCTAAGAAGGCACACCTGTTAATTAAAATGCATTCCAGGTGATTACCTCATGAAGCTGGTTGAGAGAATGTCAAGAGTGTGCAAAGCTGTCATGAAGGCAAAGGGTGGCTACTTTGAAGAATCTCAAATATTAAATCTAATCTTTTGATTTGTTTAACACTTTGAATGAGTAGGTGTGTCCAAACCTTTGTCTGGTACTGTAGATGTGTAGGACATAGATCTGACAGATATAGGTGTGTCCAAACCTTTGTCTGGTACTGTAGATGTGTAGGACATAGATCTGACAGATATAGGTGTGTCCAAACCTTTGTCTGGTACTGTAGATGTGTAGGACATAGATCTGACAGATATAGGTGTGTCCAAACCTTTGTCTGGTACTGTAGATGTGTAGGACATAGATCTGACAGATATAGATGTGTCCAAACCTTTGTCTGGTACTGTAGATGTGTAGGACATAGATCTGACAGATATAGATGTGTGGGACATAGATCTGACAGATATAGATGTGTGGGACATAGATCTGACAGATATAGATGTGTGGGACATAGATCTGACAGATATAGATGTGTCCAGACCTTTGTCTGGTACTGTAGATGTGTAGGACATAGATCTGACAGATATAGATGTGTAGGACATAGATCTGACAGATATAGATGTGTGGGACATAGATCTGACAGATATAGATGTGTGGGACATAGATCTGACAGATATAGATGTGTGGGACATAGATCTGACAGATATAGATGTGTGGGACATAGATCTGACAGATGTGCTCTCTCTCCTCTCAGGCCAGCAGACAGCAGGGGGTACAGGAGGGGAACATAGAGGCTGACGCACAGGTAAGAGACTGTGTGTGTGTGTGTGAGTGTGAGAGAGAGAGAATCACATGTCTATCTCTGAAATATGTGATAGTAATCAGATTTACTGCTCAGTCACAATGACTTCTTTGACTTGTGTTCTGCTCAGGGGTGTGTGACAAAGTGTCTGTGTGTGACGGTTATGTGTGTGTAGAATAACACTCCTCACACAGCCACCCCTTGTGTAAGCGTGTGTGTGTTGGTGTGTGAGAGAGACACAGAAGGTGTGTTGATAGTGATACCCAGTGTTGAATGCTTCCATCTAGTGGTCATACTGAGACAGAAGGTGTGTTGATAGTGATACCCAGTGTTGAATGCTGCCATCTAGTGGTCATACTGAGACAGAAGGTGTGTTGATAGTGATACCCAGTGTTGAATGCTGCCATCTAGTGGTCATACTGAGACAGAAGTATGTATATTCCATATTTGGAAGCTATTTTCAGGGCTCTCCAGAGATGTTCCATCGGGTTCAAGTCCGGGCTCTGGCTGGGCCACCAAGGACATTCAGAGACTTGTCCTGAAGCCACTCCTGCGTTGTCTTGGCTGTGTGCTTAGGGCCGTTGTCCTGTTAGAAGGTGAACCTTCACCCCAGTCTGAGGTCCTGAGCGCTCTGGAGCAGGTTTTCATCAGGATCTCTCTGTTTTGCTCCGTTATTCTTTGCCTCAACCCTGACTAGTCTCCCAGTCCCTGCCGCTGATAACATCCCCACAGCATGATGCTGCCACCACCATGCTTCACCGTAGGGATGGTGCCAGGTTTCCTCCAGATCTGACGCTTGGCATTCGAGGAGATCAATCTTGGTTTCATCAGACCAGAGAATCTTGTTTCTCATGGTCAGAGTCCTTTAGGTGTCTTTTGGCAACCAAGTGGGCTGTCATGGCTTTTACTGGGATTGGCTTCTGTCCGGCCACTCTACCACGAAGACCTGTAGAGATGGTTGTCCTTCTGGAAAGGTTCTCTCATCTCCACAGAGGAACTCTGGAGCTCTGTCAGAGTGACCCTCATGTGCTTGGTCACCTCCTGACCAAGGCCCTTCTCCCCTGATTAGCTCAGTTTGGCTGGGCAGCCAGGTCTAGGGAGAGTCTTGTGGTTCCAAACGTCTTCTATTTAAAAATGATGGAGGCCACTGTGTTCTTGGGGACCTTCAATGCTGCAGGAATGTTTTGGTACCCTTTCCCAGATCTGTGCTCGATACAATCCTGTCTCCGATTCCTTCGACCTCATGGCTTGGTTGTTTGCTCTGACATACACTGTCAAATGTGGGACTTTATATAGACAGGTGTGTGCCTTTCCAAATCATGTCCAATCAATTGAATTTACCACAGGTGGACTCCAATCAAGTTGTAGAAACATCAAGGATGATCAATGGGAACAGGATGCACCTGAGCTTAATTTCGAGTCTCATAGCAAAGGGTCTGAATACTACTACTGTAAATAATGTATTTCTGTTTGTTATTTGTAATAAACATTTCTAAACATTCATTACATGGGGTATTGTGATGTCATTACGGGGTATTGTGATGTCATTACGGGGCATTGTGAAGTGTCATTACGGGGTATTGTCTGATGTCTAAATTTAATATATTTTAGAATAAGGCTGTAAAGTAACGAAATGTGTAAAAGAGGGGTTGAATACTAGACTGTATATCTTGATTTTTTTCCATGGTGATGTCATTACGGGGTATTTAATATATTTTAGAATAAGGCTGTAAAGTAGACGAAATGAATGTAAAAGTCAAATGGGGTCTGAATACTTTCCGAAGGCACTGTATATCTTGATTAGATAATTATTCAGCCCCCTGAGATAATTATTCAGCCCCACCTGTTAGAAACACCTTTGCAGCAAATACAGTTGTTAATATTTCTGGGTACAACTCACACCTGAGTAAGGGATTGTACAATATTTGCCCATTTATTCTTTAAACAATTATTCAAGCACTGACAAGTTGGTTGTTTGATTATTGCTAGACAATCATTTTCAAGTCTTGCCAGACTTACTTTGGATTGAAACTCTAACTAGGCCACTCCGGAACATTCACGGTCTTCTTGGTAAGCATCTCCAGTGTAGATTTGGCCTTGTGTTTTAGGTTATTGTCCTGCTGAAAAGTGAATTAATGTCCCAGTGTCTGTTGGAAAGCAGACTGAA
>NW_027040444.1:311807-316807 GCF_034236695.1 Oncorhynchus nerka
TCTGATTTTGCTGTGGTCTGATAGGGGTGTCAGTGGACTGTGAACGCTCTGAGAGACTCTGGGTTGAGGTCAGTGATAAGGTAGTCTACAGATGAGAGAGATGAGATGAGATGCCTAGAGATGAGCTATAGGTGTACTGACCATATAGGAGTCCCCTAGAAGCCTACCATTGACTATATACAGTGCATTCAGAAAGTATTCAGACCCCTTTGATTTTCCCACATTTTGTTATGTTACAGCCTTATTCTCAAATGGATTCAATAGTTTTCCCCTCATCAACCTACACACAATAGCCCACAATGACAAAGAAAAAACAGGTTTTTAGAGATGCAAATGTATAAAAAAATGTAAAAACTGAAATCACATTTACAAAAAACAGAACTAGTTGCATCCTTTCTGATTTTCTCTTATTTTGCATATTGTTGATAAACACACATAAACACATTTATGCAACACCCAACGCTCCCGTGTGAAAAATAATTGCCCCTTTACACTCAATAACTGGGTGTGCCACCTATAACTGCAATGACTCCAACCAAACACTTCCTGTAGTTGTTGATCAGGCCACCTATAACTGTAATGACTCCAACCAAACACTTCCTGTAGTAGTTGATCAGTCCACCTATAACTGCAATGACTCCAACCAAACACTTCCTGTAGTTGTTGACCAACCAAACACTTCCTGTAGTTGTTGATTAGTCTACCTTTAGCTGAAATGACTCCAACCAAACACTTCCTGTAGTTGTTGATCAGTCCACCTTTAGCTGAAATGACTCCAACCAAACACTTCCTGTAGTTGTTGATCAGTCCACCTATAACTGCAATGACTCCAACCAAACACTTCCTGTAGTTGTTGATCAGTCCACCTATAACTGCAATGACTCCAACCAAACACTTCCTGTAGTTGTTGATCAGTCCACCTTTAGCTGCAATGACTCCAACCAAACACTTCCTGTAGTTGTTGATCAGTCCACCTTTAGCTGCAATGACTCCAACCAAACACTTCCTGTAGTTGTTGATCAGTCCACCTATAACTGTAATGACTCCAACCAAACACTTCCTGTAGTTGTTGATCAGTCCACCTTTAGCTGCAATGACTCCAACCAAACACTTCCTGTAGTTGTTGATCAGTCCACCTATAACTGTAATGACTCCAACCAAACACTTCCTGTAGTTGTTGATCAGTATCTCACATTGCTGTGGAGGAAGTCTGGCCCACTCTTACATGCAGAATTGCTTTAACTCTGCAAAAATGTTGGGTTTTCAAGCATGAACTGCTCGTTTCAAGTCCTGCCACAACACCCCAGTTGGGATTCGGTCTGATCATTGTCCACCGTTCCAAAACATCCAATGGGTTGCTTTTGAACCATTTTCATGTAGACTTGATTGTGTGTTTTGATCATTTGTCTTGCTGCTCTTCAGCTGCATCCCCAAACCATCACTACCACCACCAAACGTTGGTGTGAGGTTCTTACTGTGGAATGCACTGTTTGTTTTCCCGGGCATAATGGGATCCATGTCATCCCAGAAAGTTATGCTCATCTGTTACATTCCTCCAAGAGTCTTGATGATCACCCACGTGCTTCCAGGTGCTTTTTGGCAAACTTGAGTCAACTTTTTGGACGACATGGGTCCCATTATGCCTGGGGAAAACCAAAACATCTAGTTTCTGATTAGAGACAGTCTTACTCTGTCTCTCCCTCTCACTGTACTTCTCTCTGTCTCTCGCTCTCTCTCTCTCTGTCTCTCGCTCTCTCTCTCTCTGGCTCTCCTACCTCTCTCTGTCTCTCCTACCTCTCTCTGGCTCTCCTACCTCTCTCTGGCTCTCCTACCTCTCTCTGTCTCTGATCTCTGGCTCTCCTACCTCTCTCTGGCTCTCCACTCTCTCTGTCTCTCCTACCAAACACTTCCTGCCTCTCTCTGTCTCTCCTACCTCTCTCTGTCTCTCTCTCTCTCTCTGTCTCTCCTACCTCTCTCTGCCTCTGTCTCTCCTACCTCTCTCTGCCTCTGTCTCTCTCTCCTACCTCTCTCTGGCTCTTGACCTCTCTCTGGCTCCACCTTTAGCTCTGGCTCTCCAAACACTCTCTCTGGCTCTCCTACCTCTCTCTGGCTCTCCTACCTCTCTCTGGCTCTCCTACCTCTCTCTGCCTCTCCTACCTCTCTCTGTCTCTCCTACCTCTGCCTCTCCTACCTCTCTCTGCCTCTCCTACCTCTCTCTGCCTCTCCTACCTCTCTCTGCCTCTCCTACCTCTCTCTGCCTCTCCTACCTCTCTCTGCCTCTCCTACCTCTCTCTGTCTCTCCTACCTCTCTCTGCCTCCTGCCTCTCCTACCTCTCTCTGTCTCTCTGTCTCTCTCTCTCTCTACCTCTCTCTGCCTCTCTCTCTCTCGTACCTCTTCCCAGCCTATCTATGGACTTCACATAATGGTCTGCTTCTGTATGTGTGTGTTGCAGGGAGATACCTCTGGTGACTACCGTAAGGCCCTCCTCCTGCTCTGTGGCGGCAATGACGCGTAACCGCAGCGATGATCCCTGAAGGAGCGATACCTGCAGAGAGAACCTCCGCTCTGACTGGCCCCTCTAGCTGTCAATCACTCTCTGAGTCCTGTGTAACCCAATAGGAGAGCTCTGCTGGCCACGGTGCAGCACTGTGATAGGTTTAATCCTGTGTGTATCTGTAGCTAACATCCTTAAAGCTTTACTCTGATTCATATCTACATCACTAACGTCATATTAATGCTGACAGTCATGTTTTACTGTCAGTTATATAACAACTAAAGACTGTTTTCATATTTTTACTGTTTGTAAGACAAGACTGAAGACATAATAAACATTTTGACTGCAGGTTTGTAGTGAGACGTGTCTGTCTGTCTGTGTAGTGAGGCGTGACTGTCTCTGTGTAGTGAGACCTGTCTGTCTCTGTGTAGTGAGGCGTGTCTGTCTGTCTGTGTAGTGGGACCTGTCTGTCTGTCTGTGTAGTGAGACCTGTCTGTCTGTGTAGTGAGGCGTGTCTGTCTGTCTGTGTAGTGGGACCTGTCTGTCTGTCTGTGTAGTGAGATCTGTCTGTCTGTCTGTGTAGTGAGATCTGTCTGTCTGTCTGTGTAGTGAGACCTGTCTGTGTAGTGGGACCTGTCTGTCTGTCTGTCTGTCTGTCTGTGTAGTGGGACCTGTCTGTCTGTCTGTGTAGTGGGACCTGTCTGTCTGTCTGTCTGTGTAGTGAGACCTGTCTGTCTGTGTAGTGAGACCTGTCTGTGTAGTGGGACCTGTCTGTCTGTCTGTGTAGTGAGATCTGTCTGTCTGTCTGTGTAGTGAGATCTGTCTGTCTGTGTAGTGAGACCTGTCTGTGTAGTGGGACCTGTCTGTCTGTCTGTCTGTCTGTCTGTCTGTCTGTCTGTGTAGTGAGATCTGTCTGTCTGTCTCTGTGTAGTGAGACCTGTCTGTCTGTCTGTGTAGTGAGATCTGTCTGTCTGTCTGTGTAGTGAGACCTGTCTGTGTAGTGGGACCTGTCTGTCTGTCTGTGTAGTGGGACCTGTCTGTCTGTCTGTGTAGTGAGATCTGTCTGTCTGTCTGTGTAGTGAGATCTGTCTGTCTGTCTGTGTAGTGAGATCTGTCTGTCTGTCTGTGTAGTGAGACCTGTCTCTCTGTGTAGTGAGATCTGTCTGTCTGTCTGTGTAGTGAGGCGTGTCTGTCTGTGTAGTGAGACCTGTCTGTGTAGTGGGACCTGTCTGTCTGTCTGTGTGTAGTGAGATCTGTCTGTCTGTGTAGTGGGATCTGTCTGTCTGTCTGTGTAGTGAGATCTGTCTGTCTGTCTGTGTAGTGGGACCTGTCTGTGTAGTGGGACCTGTCTGTCTGTCTGTGTAGTGGGACCTGTCTGTGTAGTGGGACCTGTCTGTCTGTGTAGTGGGACCTGTCTGTCTGTGTAGTGAGACCTGTCTGTGTAGTGGGACCTGTCTGTCTGTCTGTGTAGTGGGACCTGTCTGTCTGTCTGTGTAGTGAGATCTGTCTGTCTGTGTAGTGGGACCTGTCTGTCTGTCTGTCTGTCTGTGTAGTGGGACCTGTCTGTCTGTCTGTGTAGTGAGACCTGTCTGTGTAGTGAGATCTGTCTGTCTGTGTAGTGAGACCTGTCTGTGTAGTGGGACCTGTCTGTCTGTCTGTGTAGTGAGACCTGTCTGTGTAGTGAGATCTGTCTGTCTGTCTGTGTAGTGAGATCTGTCTGTCTGTCTGTGTAGTGAGACCTGTCTGTGTAGTGGGACCTGTCTGTCTGTCTGTGTGTAGTAAGACATGATGCTGTAGCATGTAGATAATATCCCCATTATCTATAACAGACTGTCTGTCTGTCTGTCTGTCTGTCTGTCTGTCTGTGTGTAGTAAGACATGATGCTGTAGCATGTAGATAATATCCCCATTATCTATAACAGACTGTCTGTCTGTGTGTAGTAAGACATGATGCTGTAGCATGTAGATAATATCCCCATTATCTATAACAGACTGTCTGTCTGTCTGTGTGTAGTAAGACATGATGCCGTTAGCATGTAGATAATATCCCCATTATCTATAACAGACTGTCTGTCTGTCTGTGTGTAGTAAGACATGATGCTGTAGCATGTAGATAATATCCCCATTATCTATAACAGACTGTCTGTCTGTCTGTGTGTAGTAAGACATGATGCTGTAGCATGTAGATAATATCCCCATTATCTATAACAGACTGTCTATCTAGCTGGCATCCTTAAAGCTTTACTGTCTGTGTGTAGTAAGACATGATGCTGTAGCATGTAGATAATATCCCATTATCTATAACAGACTGTCTGTCTGTCTGTGTGTAGTAAGACATGATGCTGTAGCATGTAGATAATATCCCATTATCTATAACAGACTGTCTGTCTGTCTGTGTGTAGTAAGACATGATGCTGTAGCATGTAGATAATATCCCCATTATCTATAACAGACTGTCTGTCTGTCTGTGTGTATAAGACATGATGCTGTAGCATGTAGATAATA
>NW_027040444.1:319307-344123 GCF_034236695.1 Oncorhynchus nerka
CAGCCATATGCATTTTAAAAGACAGTTTCTCACTCAGCAATATGCATTTTAAAAGACAGTTTCTCACCCAGCCATATGCATTTTAAAAGACAGTTTCTCACCCAGCCATATGCATTTTAAAAGACAGTTTCTCACTCAGCAATATGCATTTTAAAAGACAGTTTCTCACCCAGCCATATGCATTTTAAAAGACAGTTTCTCACCCAGCCATATGCATTTTAAAAGACAGTTTCTCACCCAGCCATATGCATTTTAAAAGACAGTTTCTCACCCAGGCATATCCCTAAGTATGCAGAGACCTGATTCATTCCAGAGCCATCTAAGCTCGTAAGTGCAGGTGTGTTTTCAACCAACCTTTTTAGACCTAATAAAAATCATAAACAGTGCAGCAGGTAATATCAAAACAATTCCACAACAAAACCTAATATCAAAACAATTCCACAACAAAACCTAATATCAAAACAATTCCACAACAAAACCTAATATCAAAACAATTCCACAACAGAACCTAATATCAAAACAATTCCACAACAAAACCTAATATCAAAACAATTCCACAACAAAACCTAATATCAAAACAATTCCACAACAGAACCTAATATCAAAACAATTCCACAACAAAACCTAATATCAAAACAATTCCACAACAGAACCTAATATCAAAACAATTCCACAACAAAACCTAATATCAAAACAATTCCACAACAAAACCTAATATCAAAACAATTCCACAACAAAACCTAATATCAAAACAATTCCACAACAAAACCTAATATCAAAACAATTCCACAACAAAACCTAATATCAAAACAATTCCACAACAGAACCTAATATCAAAACAATTCCACAACAAAACCTAATATCAAAACAATTCCACAACAAAACCTAATATCAAAACAATTCCACAACAGAACCTAATATCAAAACAATTCCACAACAGAACCTCATATCAAAACAATTCCACAACAAAACCTAATATCAAAACAATTCCACAACAGAACCTAATATCAAAACAATTCCACAACAAAACCTCATATCAAAACAATTCCACAACAAAACCTCATATCAAAACAATTCCACAACAAAACCTCATATCAAAACAATTCCACAACAAAACCTCATATCAAAACAATTCCACAACAAAACCTCATATCAAAACAATTCCACAACAAAACCTCATATCAAAACAATTCCACAACAGAACTAATATCAAAACAATTCCACAACAGAACCTAATATCAAAACAATTCCACAACAGAACCTAATATCAAAACAATTCCACAACAGAACCTAATATCAAAACAATTCCACAACAGAACCTAATATCAAAACAATTCCACAACAGAACCTAATATCAAAACAATTCCACAACAGAACCTAATATCAAAACAATTCCACAACAGAACCTAATATCAAAACAATTCCACAACAAAACCTAATATCAAAACAATTCCACAACAGAACCTAATATCAAAACAATTCCACAACAGAACCTAATATCAAAACAATTCCACAACAGAACCTAATATCAAAACAATTCCACAACAGAACCTAATATCAAAACAATTCCACAACAGAACCTAATATCAAAACAATTCCACAACAGAACCTAATATCAAAACAATTCCACAAGAATAGTTTATTTGTTTAGGCTTAGCCAATTCTAAGTAGGCTATTTTGCAGCATAAAGCTAATGTTGCTGTTGGCGTTTGAAGAGTTTGTTCACTTTATCCCTGACAGTCATGAAGCTCCTGAGTCCCTGTGTCTCCATCACAGTCGCATGATGAAAGGATTGGCGTGAATTAGTAATTGGTAATCAATTAGCCTGGTCTAGATAAAGGATAAATACTGGTAATCAATTAGCCTGGCCTAGATAAAGGATAAATACTGGTAATCAATTAGCCTGGTCTAGATAAAGGATAAATACTGGTAATCAATTAGCCTGGTCTAGATAAAGGATAAATACTGGTAATCAATTAGCCTGGCCTAGATAAAGGATAAATACCGGTAATCAATTAGCCTGGTCTAGATAAAGGATAAATACTGGTAATCAATTAGCCTGGCCTAGATAAAGGATAAATACCGGTAATCAATTAGCCTGGTCTAGATAAAGGATAAATACTGGTAATCAATTAGCCTGGTCTAGATAAAGGATAAATACTGGTAATCAATTAGCCTGGTCTAGATAAAGGATAAATACTGGTAATCAATTAGCCTGGTCTAGATAAAGGATAAATACTGGTAATCAATTAGCCTGGCCTAGATAAAGGATAAATACCGGTAATCAATTAGCCTGGTCTAGATAAAGGATAAATACTGGTAATCAATTAGCCTGGCCTAGATAAAGGATAAATACTGGTAATCAATTAGCCTGGTCTAGATAAAGGATAAATACTGGTAATCAATTAGCCTGGTCTAGATAAAGGATAAATACCGGTAATCAATTAGCCTGGTCTAGATAAAGGATAAATACTGGTAATCAATTAGCCTGGTCTAGATAAAGGATAAATACTGGTAATCAATTAACCTGGTCTAGATAAAGGATAAATACTGGTAATCAATTAGCCTGGTCTAGATAAAGGATAAATACTGGTAATCAATTAGCCTGGTCTAGATAAAGGATAAATACTGGTAATCAATTAGCCTGGCCTAGATAAAGGATAAATACTGGTAATCAATTAGCCTGGCCTAGACAAATGATACATATGGAATCATGTTGTAACCAAAAAAGTGTTAAACAAATCAAAATATATTTTATATTTGAGATTCTTCAAATAGTCACCCTTTGCCTTGATGACAGCTTTGCACAGTCTTGGCATCCCTAGCCGAGTCCTTAGAGCATGTGTAGCCGATGCGAAATGGCTTGCTAGTTAGCAGTGGTGCGCGCTGGTGGCGTTTCAATCGGTGACGTCACTTGCTCTGAGACCTTGAAGTAGTGATTCCCCTTTGCTCTGCAAGGGCTGCGGCTTTTGTGGAGCGATGGGTAATGATGCTTAGAGGGTGACTGTGGATGTGTGCAGAGCATCCCTGGTTCGCGCCCAGGTCGGGGCGAGGGGATGGACGTAAAGTTTGACTGTTACATATGCGCAGACCGGCTGGCAGACCATGTGGAGACAGACCGGCTGGCAGACCATGTGGAGACAGACCGGCTGTCAGACCATGTGGAGACAGACCGGCTGTCAGACCATGTGGAGACAGACCGGCTGGCAGACCATGTGGAGACAGACCGGCTGGCAGACCATGTGGAGACAGACCGGCTGGCAGACCATGTGGAGACAGACCGGCTGGCAGACCATGTGGAGACAGACCGGCTGGCAGACCATGTGGAGACAGACCGGCTGGCAGACCATGTGGAGACAGACCGGCTGTCCCCACATGCTTCAAGAGGGCCACCATTGTTCCTGTTCCCAAGAAAGCTAAGGTAACTGAGCTAAACGACTACCGCCCCGTTAGCACTCACTTCCGTCATCATGAAGTGCTTTGAGAGACTAGTCAAGCATCATATCACCTCCACCCTACCTGACACCCTAGACCCACTCCAATTTGCTTACCGCCCCAATAGGTCCACAGACGATGCAATCGCCATCACACTGCACACTGCCCGAGAGACTGAAAAACAGCTTCTATCTCAAGGCCATCAGACTGCTAAACAGCAATCATTAACTCAGAGAGGCTGCTGCCTACATTGAGGCCCTGGACACTTTAATAAATGGATCACTATTCACTTTAATAATGTTTACATATCTTATATTACTCATCATATATTTATACTGTATTTTATACCATCTAGTGCATCTTGCCTGTGCCGCACGGCCATCACTCATCCATATATTTATATGTACATATTCTTATTCATCCCTTTAGATTTGTGTGTATTAGGTAGTTGTTGTGGAATTAGTTAGATTACTTGTTAGATATTACTGCATTGTCAGAACTAGAAGCACAAGCATTTCGCTACACTCAGCATTAACATCTGCTAACCATGTGTACAGTGGGGAGAACAAGTATTTGATTCACTGACGATTTTGCAGGTTTTCCTACTTACAAAGCATGTAGAGGTCTGTAATTTTTTTTAATCATAGACCTGCTGCAGTGTATGCAAACCTGGTCAAGAACTACAGGAAACGTATGATCTCTGTAATTGCAAACAAAGGTTTCTGTACCAAATAGTAAGTTCTGCTTTTCTGATGTATCAAATACTTATGTCATGCAATAAAATGCAAATGAATTACTTAAAAATCATACAATGTGATTTTCTGGATTTTTGTTTTAGATTCCGTCTCTCACAGTTGAAGTGTACCTATGATACAAATTACAGACCTCTACATGCTTTGTAAGTAGGAAAACCTGCGAAATCGTGTCTCAAATACTTGTTCTCCCCACTGTATGTGACCAATAAAATGTGATGTGATTTGATTTGCTAGGGTGAGTAAAATGGTGTTCTCTCATTATGTGTCTGGAAGTAGCTAACAAGCGAGCCTCTGTTAGCTCGGGTGCCTGACAGCCGTTTCGGATCAACCCTACTCCTCGGCCAGTCCCTAAAGCGCACTACGGTCAGACAACATATCACAGCCGTTTCGGATCAACCCTACTCCTCGGCCAGTCCCTAAAGCGCACTACGGTCAGACAACATATCACAGCCGTTTCGGATCAACCCTACTCCTCGGCCAGTCCCTAAAGCGCACTACGGTCAGACAACATATCACAGCCGTTTCGGATCAACCCTACTCCTCGGCCAGTCCCTAAAGCGCACTACGGTCAGACAACATATCACAGCCGTTTCGGATCAACCCTACTCCTCGGCCAGTCCCTAAAGCGCACTACGGTCAGACAACATATCACAGCCGTTTCGGATCAACCCTACTCCTCGGCCAGTCCCTAAAGCGCACTACGGTCAGACAACATATCACAGCCGTTTCGGATCAACCCTACTCCTCGGCCAGTCCCTAAAGCGCACTACGGTCAGACAACATATCACAGCCGTTAAGATCAACCCTACTCCTCGGCCAGTCCCTAAAGCGCACTACGGTCAGACAACATATCACAGCCGTTTCGGATCAACCCTACTCCTCGGCCAGTCCCTAAAGCGCACTACGGTCAGACAACATATCACAGCCGTTTCGGATCAACCCCTCCTCGGCCAGTCCCTAAAGCGCACTACGGTCAGACAACATATCACAGCCGTTAAGATCAACCCTACTCCTCGGCCAGTCCCTAAAGCGCACTACGGTCAGACAACATATCACAGCCGTTTCGGATCAACCCTACTCCTCGGCCAGTCCCTAAATCACGCACTACGGTCAGACAACATATCACAGCCGTTTCGGATCAACCCTACTCCTCGGCCAGTCCCTAAAGCCGTTAAGATCAACCCTACTCCTCGGCCAGTCCCTAAATCGCGCACTACGGTCAGACAACATATCACAGCCGTTTCGGATCAACCCTACTCCTCGGCCAGTCCCTAAATCGCGCACTACGGTCAGACAACATATCACAGCCGTTTCAGATCAACCCTACTCCTCGGCCAGTCCCTAAAGCGCACTACGGTCAGACAACATATCACAGCCGTTTCGGATCAACCCTACTCCTCGGCCAGTCCCTAAAGCGCACTACGGTCAGACAACATATCACAGCCGTTTCGGATCAACCCTACTCCTCGGCCAGTCCCTAAAGCGCACTACGGTCAGACAACATATCACAGCCGTTTCGGATCAACCCTACTCCTCGGCCAGTCCCTAAAGCGCACTACGGTCAGACAACATATCACAGCCGTTTCGGATCAACCCTACTCCTCGGCCAGTCCCTAAAGCCGTTAAGATCAACCCTACTCCTCGGCCAGTCCCTAAAGCCGTTAAGATCAACCCTACTCCTCGGCCAGTCCCTAAAGCGCACTACGGTCAGACAACATATCACAGCCGTTTCGGATCAACCCTACTCCTCGGCCAGTCCCTAAAGCGCACTACGGTCAGACAACATATCACAGCCGTTTCGGATCAACCCTACTCCTCGGCCAGTCCCTAAAGCGCACTACGGTCAAACAACATATCACAGCCGTTTCGGATCAACCCTACTCCTCGGCCAGTCCCTAAAGCGCACTACGGTCAAACAACATACATATCACAGCCGTTTCGGATCAACCCTACTCCTCGGCCAGTCCCTAAATCGCGCACTACGGTCAGACAACATATCACAGCCGTTTCGGATCAACCCTACTCCTCGGCCAGTCCCTAAAGCGCACTACGGTCAGACAACATATCACAGCCGTTTTCGGATCAACCCTACTCCTCGGCCAGTCCCTAAAGCGCACTACGGTCAGACAACATATCACAGCCGTTTCGGATCAACCCTACTCCTCGGCCAGTCCCTAAAGCGCACTACGGTCAGACAACATATCACAGCCGTTTCGGATCAACCCTACTCCTCGGCCAGTCCCTAAAGCCGTTAAGATCAACTCTACTCCTCGGCCAGTCCCTAAAGCGCACTACAGTCAGACAACACATTCGCTAACCGTTTGCTTCAGCCAGTCTGACGAGTCGCTGTGCGGTGAGTTGTTTAGTCATAAAGGGTGGAGTCCCGACTCTCGCTCAGGGAACTCGTTTGTCCACTCTTTCTCAGCCTCCCTTCTTTCTTTCTCTTTCTCCGTTTCCATTCACTGAGCTCTGTTGCAGACTCGATCTCCGGTAAGTTTATACCGCTCTTATTAACCGACAACATCAGTGGGTTTATGAGTTGTTAAAGTGGTTAGTCTTCTGAATCAAGACAGTTGATGTTTATTCTGTGAGCGGTGAGATACACCAGAATACTATCAGATTAGGGGATAAATAAATAAAATTCAACATGGTTCATTGTAACCGGAGTTATTTCAATAACCTCCGGTAGGCAACATTCGGGTTTTAATAACCAAAGCGGTTTTCCGTTTTCTTCCTACGAATGTGACTCTATCTTCGGAACAGTTTAAACGACAAAAAAATGTCACGTCATGTCCCCATCACTGAAAGACAAGACTGTCAGGAACACATACAGTATGGGTCTTCTACGACAGAGTGGACTAGACCAGACACTCAATCAGACTGTCAGGAACACATACAGTATGTGTCTTCTACGACAGAGTGGACTAGACCAGACACTCAATCAGACTGTCAGGAACACATACAGTATGGGTCTTCTACAACAGAGTGGACTAGACCAGACACTCAAATCAGACTGTCAGGAACACATACAGTATGTGTCTTCTACAACAGAGTGGACTAGACCAGACACTCAATCAGACTGTCAGGAACACATACAGTATGTGTCTTCTACAACAGAGTGGACTAGACCAGACACTCAAATCAGACTGTCAGGAACACATACAGTATGTGTCTTCTACAACAGAGTGGACTAGACCAGACACTAAATCAGACTGTCAGGAACACATACAGTATGTGTCTTCTACAACAGAGTGGACTAGACCAGACACTAAATCAGACTGGAGGGAAAATAACATCGTCGATAATGACGTTGTGAATCTTTTCAACACAGAAGTTCAGACAAACGTATTTCCTGATAATCTTCTGAACTTCCCAATACATTTCGGATGCATTTCAGTCACTTGTAAGGAAGTGCTATTTCTTATGCAAATGACCAGCTTACTTTCAGTCACTTCAAACCAGACTTCTTTAGGATTGAAAATACTGTCCGAAGTACTGCCAGACTGATTTGTAATAGACTGTCATAACCCCATTTTAAGAGCGTAAACATTGGCCGCTGATTACATTACATTGGTAACCCCTGGGCTAAAACATACAGAGACGCTAACGACCTTTAGCCCGATTGACTATAGTGTCTCCCAGCGGTGGAAAAACGACTGAATTCTCATAGTTGACTAAAAGTAAAGATACATTAACCGAAAATGACTCAAGTGAAAGTCACCCAGTAAAACACTTACTTGAGTAAAAGTATTTGGTTTTGAATATATTTAAGCATCAAAAGTAAATGTAAAAGTATGAATATTTTAAAATTCGTTATTTTTTTTAATTTTTTTATTATTTACGGATAGCCAGGGGCACAGTTCAACACTCAGACATCATTTACAAACAACGCATGTGTGTTTAGTGAGTCCTCCAGATCAGAGGCAGTAGAGATGACCAGGGATGTTCTCTGTTTAGTGAGTCCTCCAGATCAGAGGCAGTAGGGATGATCAGGGATGTTCTCTGTTTAGTGAGTCCACCAGGTCAGAGGCAGTAGAGATGACCAGGGATGTTCTCTGTTTAGTGAGTCCTCCAGATCAGAGGCAGTAGGGATGACCAGGGATGTTCTCTGTTTAGTGAGTCCTCCAGATCAGAGGCAGTAGGGATGACCAGGGATGTTCTCTGTTTAGTGAGTCCTCCAGACCAGAGGCAGTAGGGATGACCAGGGATGTTCTCTGTTTAGTGAGTCCACCAGGTCAGAGGCAGTAGGGATGACCAGGGATGTTCTCTGTTTAGTGAGTCCTCCAGATCAGAGGCAGTAGGGATGACCAGGGATGTTCTCTGTTTAGTGAGTCCTCCAGATCAGAGGCAGTAGAGATGACCAGGGATGTTCTCTGTTTAGTGAGTCCTCCAGACCAGAGGCAGTAGGGATGACCAGGGATGTTCTCTGTTTAGTGAGTCCACCAGGTCAGAGGCAGTAGGGATGACCAGGGATGTTCTCTGTTTAGTGAGTCCTCCAGATCAGAGGCAGTAGAGATGACCAGGGATGTTCTCTGTTTAGTGAGTCCTCCAGACCAGAGGCAGTAGGGATGACCAGGGATGTTCTCTGTTTAGTGAGTCCTCCAGACCAGAGGCAGTAGGGATGACCAGGGACGTTCTCTGTTTAGTGAGTCCTCCAGATCAGAGGCAGTAGGGATGACCAGGGATGTTCTCTGTTTAGTGAGTCCACCAGGTCAGAGGCAGTAGGGATGACCAGGGATGTTCTCTGTTTAGTGAGTCCACCAGATCAGAGGCAGTAGGGATGACCAGGGATGTTCTCTGTTTAGTGAGTCCACCAGATCAGAGGCAGTAGGGATGACCAGGGATGTTCTCTGTTTAGTGAGTCCTCCAGACCAGAGGCAGTAGGGGGAGAAGGGCCTTGGTCAGGAGGTGACGAACCTTCCAGAAGGACAACCATCTCTACAGGCCTTTATGGCAGAGTGGCCAGACGGAAGCCACTCCTCAGTAAAAGGCATGACAGCCCGCTTGGAGTTTGCTAAAAGGCACCTAAAGGACTCTCAGACCATGAGAAATAAGATTCTCTGGTCTGATGAAACCAAGATTGAACTCTTTGGCCTGAATCCCAAGCGTCATGTCTGGAGGAAACCTGGCACCATCCCTACGGTGAAGCATGGTGGTGGCAGCATCATGCTGTGCTGATGTTTTTCAGTGGCAGGGACTGGGAGACTAGTCAGGATTGAGGCAAAGATGAACGGAGCAAAGTACAGAGAGCTCCTTGATGAAAACCTGCTCCAGAGTGCTCAGGACCTCAGACTGGGGGCGAAGGTTCACCTTCCTACAGGACAACGACCCTAAGCACACAGCCAAGACAAGGGAGGAGTGGCTTCGGGACAAGTCTCTGAATGTCCTTGAATGGCCCAGCCAGAGCCCGGACTTGAACCCGATCGAATATCTCAGGAGAGACCTGAAAATAGCTCTGCAGCGACTCTCCCCATCCAACCTGACAGAGCTTGAGAGGATCTGCAGAGAAGAATGGGAGAAACTCCCCAAATACAGGTGTGCCAAGCTTGTAGTGTCGTACCCAAGAAGACTCAAGGCTGGAATCGCTGGGTCTGAATACTAAATGTAAATGTCATATTTCCCTATTTTATTTTTAATACATTTGCCAAAAAATTATAAAAACCTGCTTTTGCTTTGTCATTATACAGTATTGTGTGTAGGTTGATGAGGGGCGAAAAAATGATTTAATCCATTTTAGAATAAGCCTGTAACGTAACAAAATGTGTCAAAAGAGAAGGGGTCTGAATACTTTCTGAATGTACTGTATCTAGCCAGCTCTGAACACCTGTGTGTAAAGCCAGTGGGCGCGTTCCATCGGATCACTTTTATCAAGTCGGTGACTGTCATTGGTCATCTAGCCAGCTCTGAACACCTGTGTGTAAAGCCAGTGGGCGCGTTTCAACGGATCACTTTTATCAAGTCGGGGACTGTCATTGGTCAGTCTAGCCAGCTCTGAACACCTGTGTGTAAAGCCAGTGGGCGCGTTCCAACGGATCACTTTTATCAAGTCGGGGACTGTCATTGGTCAGTCTAGCCAGCTCTGAACACCTGTGTGTAAAGCCAGTGGGCGCGTTCCATCGGATCACTTTTATCAAGTCGGTGACTGTCATTCTAAGTATTGGCCAATGAGAGGTCTACAGATTCTAAGTATTGGCCAATGAGAGGTCTACAGATTCTAAGTATTGGCCAATGAGAGGTCTACAGATTCTAAGTATTGGTCATTGAGAGGTCTACAGATTCTAAGTATTGGCCAATGAGAGGTCTACAGATTCTAAGTATTGGTCATTGAGAGGTCTACAGATTCTAAGTATTGGTCATTGAGAGGTCTACAGATTCTAAGTATTGGCCAGTGAGAGGTCTCCATAAGAATGAATGGAATAGTGAGCTGTGGGTGAGCTGTGAGTGAGCTGTGAGCTGTGAGTGAGCTGTGGGTGAGCTGTGGGTGAGCTGTGAGCTGTGGGTGAGCTGTGGGTGAGCTGTGGGTGAGCTGTGAGCTGTGGGTGAGCTGTGGGTGAGCTGTGGGTGAGCTGTGAGTGAGCTGTGAGTGAGCTGTGAGTGAGCTGTGGGTGAGCTGTGAGTGAGCTGTGGGTGAGCTGTGAGTGAGCTGTGGGTGAGCGGTGGGTGAGCTGTGGGTGAGCTGTGAGCTGTGAGTGAGCTGTGAGCTGTGAGTGAGCTGTGGGTGAGCTGTGAGCTGTGGGTGAGCTGTGGGTGAGCTGTGGGTGAGCTGTGAGCTGTGGGTGAGCTGTGGGTGAGCTGTGGGTGAGCTGTGAGCTGTGGGTGAGCTGTGGGTGAGCTGTGGGTGAGCTGTGAGCTGTGGGTGAGCTGTGGGTGAGCTGTGGGTGAGCTGTGAGCTGTGGGTGAGCTGTGGGTGAGCTGTGAGCTGTGGGTGAGCTGTGAGCTGTGGGTGAGCTGTGAGCTGTGGGTGAGCTGTGGGTGAGCTGTGAGCTGTGGGTGAGCTGTGAGCTGTGGGTGAGCTGGGTGAGCTGTGGGTGAGCTGTGAGCTGTGGGTGAGCTGTGAGCTGTGGGTGAGCTGTGAGCTGTGGGTGAGCTGTGAGCTGTGGGTGAGCTGTGAGTGAGCTGTGGGTGAGCTGTGGGTGAGCTGTGAGTGAGCTGTGAGCTGTGGGTGAGCTGTGAGCTGTGGGTGAGCTGTGAGTGAGCTGTGGGTGAGCTGTGAGTGAGCTGTGAGCTGTGAGTGAGCTGTGAGCTGTGAGTGTTGCAGAACAGAAGAACATATTCTCTAACTGTTGTATGAATGGAAACATGTAGTTTTTTTCTTCATGACTTTAAAAGTGGAACACGTTTTGACTGCGTTTTGAAGCGTTTGGCTGGTCTGGATGTGATTTTAAGTGTGTTTCTCTTTTCAGACACCTCCTCCTCCTAATCAAACCAACGGTCACCAATCTACCACAATGGTAAGTTGTCTTCACTGAAGACCCCTCTACAGTGGAACGTTTCACTGCCCCCCCTCCCCTGGAGGATTCTGGTCAAATGTTCACCTTTCCATTTCTCCCTGTCATGTGACACGCTATCAGCAGCACAGCCCATGAGACTGTCATTAAAAAATCATTAGCTAAACAACATGAACACAGAACAATAGACAATATCGACACAGAACAATAGACAATATCGACACAGAACAATAGACAATATCGACACAGAACAATAGACAATATCGACACAGAACAATAGACAATATCGACACAGAACAATAGACAAATGGACACAGAACAATAGACCGGTAGAATGGAGGGAGGTAATTATAGAATAGGTTATTACACTAGACCAGTAGGTTATTACACTAGACCAGTAGGTTATTACACTAGACCAGTAGAATGGAGGGAGATCATTATAGAATAGGTTATTACACTAGACCAGTAGGTTATTACACTAGACCAATAGGTTATTACACTAGACCAGTAGGTTATTACACTAGACCAATAGGTTATTACATAGACCAGTAGGTATTTACATTATAGAATAGGTTATTACACTAGACCAGTAGGTTATTACACTAGACCAGTAGGTTATTACACTAGACCAGTAGGTTATTACACTAGACCAGTAGGTTATTACACTAGACCAGTAGGTTATTACACTAGACCAGTAGGTTATTACACTAGACCAGTAGGTTATTACACTAGACCAGTAGGTTATTACACTAGACCAGTAGGTTATTACACTAGACCAGTAGGTTATTACACTAGACCAGTAGGTTATTACACTAGACCAGTAGAATGGAGGGAGATCATTATAGAATAGGTTATTACACTAGACCAGTAGGTTATTACACTAGACCATAGGTTATTACACTAGACCAATAGGTTATTACACTAGACCAGTAGGTTATTACACTAGACCAATAGGTTATTACACTAGACCAGTAGGTTATTACACTAGACCAGTAGGTTATTACACTAGACCAGTAGGTTATTACACTAGACCAATAGGTTATTACACTAGACCAGTAGGTTATTACACTAGACCAGTAGGTTATTACACTAGACCAGTAGAATGGAGGGAGATCATTATAGAATAGGTTATTACACTAGACCAGTAGGTTATTACACTAGACCAGTAGGTTATTACACTAGACCAGTAGGTTGTTACACTAGACCAGTAGGTTATTACACTAGACCAGAATGGAGGAGTTCATTATAGACCATAGGTTATTACACTAGACCAGTAGGTTATTACACTAGACCAGTAGGTTATTACACTAGACCAGTAGGTTATTACACTAGACCAATAGGTTATTACACTAGACCAGTAGGTTATTACACTAGACCAGTAGGTTATTACACTAGACCAGTAGGTTATTACACTAGACCAGTAGGTTATTACACTAGACCAGTAGGTTATTACACTAGACCAGTAGGTTATTACACTAGACCAGTAGGTTATTACACTAGACCAGTAGGTTATTACACTAGACCAATAGGTTATTACACTAGACCAGTAGGTTATTACACTAGACCAGTAGGTTGTTACACTAGACCAGTAGAATGAAGAGATCATTATAGAATAGGTTATTACACATAGGTTATTACACTAGACCAGTAGGTTATTACACTAGACCAGTAGGTTATTACACTAGACCAGTAGGTTATTACACTAGACCAGTAGGTATTTACACTAGACCAGTAGGTTATTACACTAGACCAGTAGGTTATAGGTTAGACCAGTAGGTTATTACACTAGACCAGTAGGTTATTACACTAGACCAGTAGGTTATTACACTAGACCAGTAGGTTATTACACTAGACCAGTAGTTACACTAGACCAGTAGAATGGAGGGAGATCATTATAGAATAGGTTATTACACTAGACCAGTAGGTTATTACACTAGACCAGTAGGTTATTACACTAGACCAGTAGGTTGTTACACTAGACCAGTAGGTTATTACACTAGACCAGTAGGTTGTTACACTAGACCAGTAGGTTATTACACTAGACCAGTAGGTTATTACACTAGACCAGTAGGTTATTACACTAGACCAGTAGGTTGTTACACTAGACCAGTAGGTTATTACACTAGACCAGTAGGTTGTTACACTAGACCAGTAGGTTGTTACACTAGACCAGTAGGTTATTACACTAGACCAGTAGGTTATTACACTAGACCAGTAGGTTATTACACTAGACCAGTAGGTTGTTACACTAGACCAGTAGGTTATTACACTAGACCAGTAGGTTATTACACTAGACCAGTAGGTTGTTACACTAGACCAGTAGGTTGTTACACTAGACCAGTAGGTTATTACAGGGAGACCAGTAGGTTATTACACTAGACCAGTAGGTTATTACACTAGACCAGTAGGTTATTACACTAGACCAGTAGGTTATTACACTAGACCAGTAGGTTATTACACTAGACCAGTAGGTTGTTACACTAGACCAGTAGAGTTATTACACTAGACCAGTAGGTTATTACACTAGACCAGTAGGTTATTACACTAGACCAGTAGGTTATTACACTAGACCAGTAGGTTATTACACTAGACCAGTAGGTTATTACACTAGACCAGTAGGTATTTACACTAGACCAGTAGGTTTTACACTAGACCAGTAGGTGGATTACATTAGACCAGTAGGTTATTACACTAGACCAGTAGGTTATTACACTAGACCAGTAGGTTATTACACTAGACCAGTAGGTTATTACACTAGACCAGTAGGTTATTACACTAGACCAGTAGGTTATTACACTAGACCAGTAGGTTATTACATTAGACCAGTAGGTTATTACACTAGACCAGTAGGTTATTACACTAGACCAGTAGGTTATTACACTAGACCAGTAGGTTATTACACTAGACCAGTAGAATGGAGGGTTATCATTATAGAGTAGGTTATTACACTAGACCAGTAGGTTATTACACTAGACCAGAATAGGTTATTACACTAGACCAGTAGGTTATTACACTAGACCAGTAGGTTGTTACACTAGACCAGTAGGTTATTACACTAGACCAGTAGGTTATTACACTAGACCAGTAGGTTATTACACTAGACCAGCAGGTTATTACACTAGACCAGTAGGTTATTACACTAGACCAGCAGGTTATTACACTAGACCAGTAGGTTATTACACTAGACCAGTAGGTTATTACACTAGACCAGTAGGTTATTACACTAGACCAGTAGGTTATTACACTAGACCAGCAGGTTATTACACTAGACCAGCAGGTTATTACACTAGACCAGTAGGTTATTACACTAGACCAGTAGGTTATTACACTAGACCAGTAGGTTATTACACTAGACCAGCAGGTTATTACACTAGACCAGTAGGTTGTTACACTAGACCAGTAGGTTGTTACACTAGACCAGTAGGTTGTTACACTAGACCAGTAGGTTGTTACACTAGACCAGTAGGTTATTACACTAGACCAGTAGGTTATTACACTAGACCAGCAGGTTATTACACTAGACCAATAGGTTATTACACTAGACCAGTAGGTTGTTACACTAGACCAGTAGGTTATTACACTAGACCAGTAGGTTGTTACACTAGACCAGTAGGTTGTTACACAGACCGCACTAGACCAGTAGGTTATTACACTAGACCAGCAGGTTATTACACTAGACCAGTAGGTTATTACACTAGACCAGTAGGTTATAGACCAGTAGACCAGTAGGTTATTACACTAGACCAGTAGGTTATTACACTAGACCAGTAGGTTATTACACTAGACCAGTAGGTTATTACACTAGACCAGTAGGTTATTACACTAGACCAGTAGGTTATTACACTAGACCAGTAGGTTATTACACTAGACCAGTAGGTTATTACACTAGACCAGTAGAATGGAGGGAGATCATTATAGAATAGGTTATTACACTAGACCAGTAGGTTATTACACTAGACCAGTAGGTTAGTACACTAGACCAGTAGGTTATTACACTAGACCAGTAGGTTATTACATTAGACCAGTAGGTTATTACACTAGACCAGTAGGTTATTACATTAGACCAGTAGGTTATTACACTAGACCAGCAGGTTATTACACTAGACCAGTAGGTTATTACACTAGACCAGTAGGTTATTACATTAGACCAGTAGGTTATTACACTAGACCAGTAGGTTATTACATTAGACCAGTAGGTTATTACACTAGACCAGTAGGTTATTACATTAGACCAGTAGGTTATTACACTAGACCAGTAGGTTATTACACTAGACCAGTAGGTTATTACACTAGACCAGTAGAATGGAGGGATATCATTATAGAATAGGTTATTACACTAGACCAGTAGGTTATTACACTAGACCAGTAGGTTATTACACTAGACCAGTAGAATGGAGGGAGACCAGTAGGTTATTACACTAGACCAGTAGGTTATTACACTAGACCAGTAGGTTATTACACTAGACCAGTAGAATGGAGGGAGATCATTATAGAATAGGTTATTACACTAGACCAGTTAAATGCGTTCCCATCCCGGTTAAATCCAAGTTAAATGTGTTCCCATCCCGGTTAAATCCCAGTTAAATGGGTTCCCATCCCAGTTAAGTCCAAGTCAATGTGGGTTCCCATCCCAGTTAAATCCAAGTCAATGTGGGTTCCCATCCCGTTTAAATCCCAGTTAAATGGGTTCCCATCCCAGTTAAATCCAAGTCAATGTGGGTTCCCATCCCGTTTAAATCCCAGTTAAATGGGTTCCCATCCCAGTTAAGTCCAAGTCAATGTGGGTTCCCATCCCAGTTAAATCCAAGTCAATGTGGGTTCCCATCCCAGTTAAATCCAAGTCAATGTGGGTTCCCATCCCAGTTAAATCCAAGTCAATGTGGGTTCCCAGTGCATTTTCAACTCTTCTGATGATTTTCTCACAAATATTTTGTAATGCTTCTGATGAAAGACGATTCTAGTTTCTAGAAAACCACACAGACAAACTATACCATATATTATTATTGTTGTATTATATAAATGTCACATACTATGAAACTATACCATGTGTTATTCTAGTATGGGTATTTCTATGTTAAGGGGAAATCCGGCCTGATCAGGATATGACATCACACTGGGAATATAATGTGTTGTTTGGCCGTTTAACTGTTAAACTCTGCTGCTACAGACAGGATGTGACATCACACTGGGAATATAATGTGTTGTTTGGCCGTTTAACTGTTAAACTCTGCTGCTACAGACCGTTGGAGGCCTTTTAATGAAAACCAGCCCTCTTCATTTCTAGTAAGCCACAGTGTCTCTGTGTGTGTGGAGCAGAGGGACTGTATTTGGGGAAGTCAGTATGAGTCATGTGTGTGGGTATTTCTTCAGACAGGGTGGGGCTCTGCCTCCTCTCTCTCTCTCTCTCTTTTCCTCCTCTCTCTCTCTCTCTCTCTCTCTCTCTCTCTCTCTCTCTCTCCTCTCTCTCTCTCTCTCTCTCTCTCTCTTCCTCTCTCTCTCTCTCTCTCTCTCTCTCTCTCTCTCTCTCTCTCTTTTCCTCTCTCTCTCTCTCTCTCTCTCTCTTCCTCCTCTCTCTCTCTCTCTCTCTCTTCCTCCTCTCCTCCCTCCCCTCTTCCTCCTCTCTCCTCCTCTCCCTCCCTCTCTTCCTCCCTCTCTCTCCTCTCTCTCTCTCTCTTCCTCTCTCTCTCTCTCTTCCTCCTCTCTCTCTCTCTTCCTCTCTCTCTCTCTCTTCCTCTCTCTCTCTCTCTCTCCTCCTCTCTCCTCTCTCCTCCTCCCCCTCCTCTCTTCCTCCCCTCTCCCTCCCCTCCTCTCTTCCTCCTCTCTCGCTCCTCCCCCTCTCTTCTGCTCTCTGTCCCTCCCTCCCTCCCTCCCTCTCAATTCAATTCAAGGGTCTTTGTTGGCATGGGAACACATGTTTACATCGCCAAAGCAAGTGAAATAGATTAACTCTCTCACACACACACACACACGTACACACACACACACACACACACACACACACACGTACACACACGTACACACACACACACACACACAAAGAGCGGGGGAGGGAGAAGTTGTAAACCGGACACTGATAGTTTGAGTAAACAGTAGATAGTGTGTGTCATTAATCAGATGATCTCTGACAGACGCTTCCTGCCACATCGATACGTAGTGTAGACCACTTTATACTGTCAACAGGTTCATTACATTAGTAGACTGGGACTACACCACTTTATCAACAGGTTCATTACATTAGTAGACTGGGACTACACCACTTTATACTGTCAACAGGTTCATTACATTAGTAGACTGGGACTACACCACTTTATACTGTCAACATGTTCATTACATTAGTAGACTGGGACTACACCACTTTATACTGTCAACAGGTTCATTACATTAGTAGACTGGGACTACACCACTTTATACTGTCAACAGGTTCATTACATTAGTAGACTGGGACTACACCACTTTATCAACAGGTTCATTACATTAGTAGACTGGGACTACACCACTTTATACTGTCAACAGGTTCATTACATTAGTAGACTGGGACTACACCACTTTATACTGTCAACAGGTTCATTACATTAGTAGACTGGGACTACACCACTTTATCAACAGGTTCATTACATTAGTAGACTGGGACTACACCACTTTATACTGTCAACAGGTTCATTACATTAGTAGACTGGGACTACACCACTTTATACTGTCAACAGGTTCATTACATTAGTAGACTGGGACTACACCACTTTATACTGTCAACAGGTTCATTACATTAGTAGACTGGGACTACACCACTTTATACTGTCAACAGGTTCATTACATTAGTAGACTGGGACTACACCACTTTATACTGTCAACAGGTTCATTACATTAGTTGGGACTTACCACTTTATAGTCAACAGGTTCATTACATTAGTAGACTGGGACTACACCACTTTATACTGTCAACAGGTTCATTACATTAGTAGACTGGGACTACACCACTTTATACTGTCAACAGGTTCATTACATTAGTAGACTGGGACTACACCACTTTATACTGTCAACAGGTTCATTACATTAGTAGACTGGGACTACACCACTTTATACTGTCAACAGGTTCATTACATTAGTAGACTGGGACTACACCACTTTATACTGTCAACAGGTTCATTACATTAGTAGACTGGGACTACACCACTTTATCAACAGGTTCATTACATTAGTAGACTGGGACTACACCACTTTATACTGTCAACAGGTTCATTACATTAGTAGACTGGGGACTGTCAACAGGTTCATTACATTAGTAGACTGGGATACACCACTTTATCAACAGGTTCATTACATTAGTAGACTGGGACTACACCACTTTATACTGTCAACAGGTTCATTACATTAGTAGACTGGGACTACACCACTTTATACTGTCAACAGGTTCATTACATTAGTAGACTGGGACTACACCACTTTATCAACAGGTTCATTACATTAGTAGACTGGGACTACACCACTTTATACTGTCAACAGGTTCATTACATTAGTAGACTGGGACTACACCACTTTATACTGTCAACAGGTTCATTACATTAGTAGACTGGGACTACACCACTTTATACTGTCAACAGGTTCATTACATTAGTAGACTGGGACTACACCACTTTATACTGTCAACAGGTTCATTACGTTAGTAGACTAGGACTACACCACTTTATCAACAGGTTCATTACGTTAGTAGACTGGGACTACACCACTTTATCAACAGGTTCATTACATTAGTAGACTGGGACTACACCACTTTATCAACAGGTTCATTACGTTAGTAGACTGGGACTACACCACTTTATCAACAGGTTCATTACATTAGTAGACTGGGTTCATTACATTAGTAGACTGGGACTACACCACTTTATACTGTCAACAGGTTCATTACATTAGTAGACTGGGACTACACCACTTTATACTGTCAACAGGTTCATTACATTAGTAGACTGGGACTACACCACTTTATACTGTCAACAGGTTCATTACATTAGTAGACTGGGACTACACCACTTTATACTGTCAACAGGTTCATTACATTAGTAGACTGGGACTACACCACTTTATACTGTCAACAGGTTCATTACATTAGTAGACTGGGACTACACCACTTTATACTGTCAACAGGTTCATTACATTAGTAGACTGGGACTACACCACTTTATACTGTCAACAGGTTCATTACATTAGTAGACTGGGACTACACCACTTTATACTGTCAACAGGTTCATTACATTAGTAGACTGGGACTACACCACTTTATCAACAGGTTCATTACATTAGTAGACTGGGACTACACCACTTTATACTGTCAACAGGTTCATTACATTAGTAGACTGGGACTACACCACTTTATACTGTCAACAGGTTCATTACATTAGTAGACTGGGACTACACCACTTTATCAACAGGTTCATTACATTAGTAGACTGGGACTACACCACTTTATCAACAGGTTCATTACATTAGTAGACTGGGACTACACCACTTTATACTGTCAACAGGTTCATTACATTAGTAGACTGGGACTACACCACTTTATACTGTCAACAGGTTCATTACATTAGTAGACTGGGACTACACCACTTTATACTGTCAACAGGTTCATTACATTAGTAGACTGGGACTACACCACTTTATCAACAGGTTCATTACGTTAGTAGACTGGGACTACACCACTTTATCAACAGGTTCATTACATTAGTAGACTGGGACTACACCACTTTATCAACAGGGTCATTACATTAGTAGACTGGGACTACACCACTTTATACTGTCAACAGGTTCATTACATTAGTAGACTGGGACTGGGACTACCACTTTATACTGTCAACAGGTTCATTACATTAGTAGACTGGGACTACACCACTTTATACTGTCAACAGGTTCATTACATTAGTAGACTGGGACTACACCACTTTATACTGTCAACAGGTTCATTACATTAGTAGACTGGGACTACACCACTTTATACTGTCAACAGGTTCATTACATTAGTAGACTGGGACTACACCACTTTATACTGTCAACAGGTTCATTACATTAGTAGACTGGGACTACACCACTTTATACTGTCAACAGGTTCATTACATTAGTAGACTGGGACTACACCACTTTATACTGTCAACAGGTTCATTACATTAGTAGACTGGGACTACACCACTTTATACTGTCAACATGTTCATTACATTAGTAGACTGGGACTACACCACTTTATCAACAGGTTCATTACATTAGTAGACTGGGACTACACCACTTTATACTGTCAACAGGTTCATTACATTAGTAGACTGGGACTACACCACTTTATACTGTCAACAGGTTCATTACATTAGTAGATGGGACTACACCACTTTATCAACAGGTTCATTACATTAGTAGACTGGGACTACACCACTTTATCAACAGGTTCATTACATTAGTAGACTGGGACTACACCACTTTATACTGTCAACAGGTTCATTACATTAGTAGACTGGGACTACACCACTTTATACTGTCAACAGGTTCATTACATTAGTAGACTGGGACTACACCACTTTATACTGTCAACAGGTTCATTACGTTAGTAGACTAGGACTACACCACTTTATCAACAGGTTCATTACGTTAGTAGACTTACACCACTTTATAGGTTCATTACATTAGTAGACTGGGACTACACACTTATACTGTCAACAGGTTCATTACATTAGTACTGGGTCAACAGGTTCATTACATTAGTAGACTGGGACTACACCACTTTACTGTCAACAGGTTCATTACATTAGTAGACTGGGACTACACCACTTTATACTGTCAACAGGTTCATTACATTAGTAGACTGGGACTACACCACTTTATACTGTCAACAGGTTCATTACATTAGTAGACTGGGACTACACCACTTTATACTGTCAACAGGTTCATTACATTAGTAGACTGGGACTACACCACTTTATACTGTCAACAGGTTCATTACATTAGTAGACTGGGACTACACCACTTTATACTGTCAACAGGTTCATTACATTAGTAGACTGGGACTACACCACTTTATACTGTCAACAGGTTCATTACATTAGTAGACTGGGACTACACCACTTTACTGTCAACAGGTTCATTACATTAGTAGACTGGGACTACACCACTTTATACTGTCAACAGGTTCATTACATTAGTAGACTGGGACTACACCACTTTATACTGTCAACAGGTTCATTACATTAGTAGACTGGGACTACACCACTTTATACTGTCAACAGGTTCATTACATTAGTAGACTGGGACTACACCACTTTATACTGTCAACAGGTTCATTACATTAGTAGACTGGGGGTTCATTACACCACTTTATCAACAGGTTCATTACATTAGTAGACTGGGACTACACCACTTTATCAACAGGTTCATTACATTAGTAGACTGGGACTACACCACTTTATCAACAGGTTCATTACATTAGTAGACTGGGACTACACCACTTTATCAACAGGTTCATTACATTAGTAGACTGGGACTACACCACTTTATACTGTCAACAGGTTCATTACATTAGTAGACTGGGACTACACCACTTTATACTGTCAACAGGTTCATTACATTAGTAGACTGGGACTACACCACTTTATACTGTCAACAGGTTCATTACATTAGTAGACTGGGACTACACCACTTTATACTGTCAACAGGTTCATTACATTAGTAGACTGGGACTACACCACTTTATACTGTCAACAGGTTCATTACATTAGTAGACTGGGACTACACCACTTTATACTGTCAACAGGTTCATTACATTAGTAGACTGGGACTACACCACTTTATACTGTCAACAGGTTCATTACATTAGTAGACTGGGACTACACCACTTTATACTGTCAACAGGTTCATTACATTAGTAGACTGGGACTACACCACTTTATCAACAGGTTCATTACATTAGTAGACTGGGACTACACCACTTTATACTGTCAACAGGTTCATTACATTAGTAGACTGGGACTACACCACTTTATACTGTCAACAGGTTCATTACATTAGTAGACTGGGACTACACCACTTTATACTGTCAACAGGTTCATTACATTAGTAGACTGGGACTACACCACTTTATACTGTCAACAGGTTCATTACATTAGTAGACTGGGACTACACCACTTTATACTGTCAACAGGTTCATTACATTAGTAGACTGGGACTACACCACTTTATACTGTCAACAGGTTCATTACATTAGTAGACTGGGACTACACCACTTTATACTGTCAACAGGTTCATTACATTAGTAGACTGGGACTACACCACTTTATCAACAGGTTCATTACATTAGTAGACTGGGACTACACCACTTTATCAACAGGTTCATTACATTAGTAGACTGGGACTACACCACTTTATACTGTCAACAGGTTCATTACATTAGTAGACTGGGACTACACCACTTTATACTGTCAACAGGTTCATTACATTAGTAGACTGGGACTACACCACTTATACTGTCAACAGGTTCATTACATTAGTAGACTGGGACTACACCACTTTATACTGTCAACAGGTTCATTACATTAGTAGACTGGGACTACACCACTTTATACTGTCAACAGGTTCATTACATTAGTAGACTGGGACTACACCACTTTATACTGTCAACAGGTTCATTACATTAGTAGACTGGGACTACACCACTTTATACTGTCAACAGGTTCATTACATTAGTAGACTGGGACTACACCACTTTATACTGTCAACAGGTTCATTACATTAGTAGACTGGGACTACACCACTTTATATCAACAGGTTCATTACATTAGTAGACTGGGACTACACCACTTTATACTGGGTCAACAGGTTCATTACATTAGTAGACTGGGACTACACCACTTTATACTGTCAACAGGTTCATTACATTAGTAGACTGGGACTACACCACTTTATCACAGGTTCATTACATACTGGGACTACACCACTTTATCAACAGGTTCATTACATTAGTAGACTGGGACTACACCACTTTATACTGTCAACAGGTTCATTACATTAGTAGACTGGGACTACACCACTTTATACTGTCAACAGGTTCATTACATTAGTAGACTGGGACTACACCACTTTATACTGTCAACAGGTTCATTACATTAGTAGACTGGGACTACACCACTTTATCAACAGGTTCATTACATTAGTAGACTGGGACTACACCACTTTGTCAACAGGTTCATTACATTAGTAGACTGGGACTACACCACTTTATACTGTCAACAGGTTCATTACATTAGTAGACTGGGACTACACCACTTTATATCAACAGGTTCATTACATTAGTAGACTGGGACTACACCACTTTATACTGTCAACAGGTTCATTACATTAGTAGACTGGGACTACACCACTTTATACTGTCAACAGGTTCATTACATTAGTAGACTGGGACTACACCACTTTATACTGTCACAGGTTCATTACATTAGTAGACTGGGTCAACAGGTTCATTACATTAGTAGACTGGGACTACACCACTTTTTATACTGTCAACAGGTTCATTACATTAGTAGACTGGGACTACACCACTTTATACTGTCAACAGGTTCATTACATTAGTAGACTGGGACTACACCACTTTATACTGTCAACAGGTTCATTACATTAGTAGACTGGGACTACACCACTTTATACTGTCAACAGGTTCATTACATTAGTAGACTGGGACTACACCACTTTATACTGTCAACAGGTTTTACATTAGTCAGACTGGGACTACACCACTTTATACTGTCAACAGGTTCATTACATTAGTAGACTGGGACTACACCACTTTATCAACAGGTTCATTACATTAGTAGACTGGGACTACACCACTTTTATCAACAGGTTCATTACATTATAGACTGGGACTACACCACTTTATACTGTCAACAGGTTCATTACATTAGTAGACTGGGACTACACCACTTTATCAACAGGTTCATTACATTAGTAGACTGGGACTACACCACTTTATACTGTCAACAGGTTCATTACATTAGTAGACTGGGACTACACCACTTTATACTGTCAACAGGTTCATTACATTAGTAGACTGGGACTACACCACTTTATACTGTCAACAGGTTCATTACATTAGTAGACTGGGACTACACCACTTATACTGTCAACAGGTTCATTACATTAGTAGACTGGGACTACAC